>NC_053395.1:92713660-93013660 GCF_905171765.1 Bufo bufo
CCTTGCCACGAGGAGGAACGGCACCAGATTGTAACTCTATGGCACAATCGTATGGGCGGTGCGGAGGTAGGGCAACCGCACGCACCTTATCGAATACATCCCGGTACTCCTCGTATTCAGGAGGCAACAGAGAGTCCGAGGAAGTACACAGCAACTTGGCAGGCCCATGGATGCAACTAGCCCCACACTGCGGTGACCACGAGAGGATCTCGGCCGATCTCCAATCGAAAGTCGGATTATGCTTCTGGAGCCAGGGGTACCCCAAGACCACCGAGTAGTGTGGAGACGAAATAACCTGGAGGCAGACCGACTCTCTGTGAACGGCACCAATGGCTATCCCCACTGGAAGGGTCTCATGAGTCACGTGTGGCGGCAGAAGGGGTCTGCCGTCTATCGCCTCAAGAGCCAGTGGGGAACCTCGAGCTTGCAGAGGAATGGAATTGGCGGCAGCGAACATACTATCAATGAACAAACCACCAGCACCAGAGTCCACCAACGCCTGGGTCGTCACCGAGCCCCCGACCCAGGAGAGGACAACAGTGATCAGTGGTTTGTCAACACGGGAAACCGGGGACGAGGAGACTCCACCCAAGATCTGCCCCCGACAGGATCTCAGGTACGAGCGTTTTCCCGGACGGTTTGGACATGCCAACCGAAAATGCCCACCGAGACCACAGTACATGCATCGGCCCTCACGTCTCCGGAGTGCCCTCTCCCCCTCGGACAGGCGAGCAAACCCCAGCTGCATGGGTTCACCCCCAGACAAGTCATCCCCAGGAGGCGTGGGAGGAGAGGGAGGCACGGGTGGGATAGCAAACGTAGGCGCCAATCTGTTAGAAGACCTCCGCAGGCTCTCCTTAAAGGAAGGTCTCTCCCTGAGTCTGGTGTCAATCAAAATCAGGAAAGAAATAAGAGCCTCGAGCTCCACTGGTAGGTCCTTAGCTGCAACCTCATCCTTCAAGGCATCCGAGAGACCATGAGAGAAAGCAGCGACCAGAGCCTCATTATTCCAGCCCACCTCTGCTGCCAGGGTACGAAACTCAATGGCGTATTCGGCTACGGATCGTGAACCCTGTCTGATGGACATAAGGAGCTTCGCAGCAGAGGCAGCACGAGCCGGCACATCGAATACCTTCCGAAGAGAAGCAATGAAACCGGAAAACTCGGCAACCACGGGATCGTTGTTCTCCCATAAAGGGCTGGCCCAGGCCAAGGCCTTGTCTGCGAGCAGCGAGATCAAGAAGCCCACCTTTGATCTCTCAGTGGGAAAGGCATGTGGCAGCAACTCGAAATAAATGCCCACCTGGTTAAGGAAACCTCGGCACTGAGTTGGCTCTCCCCCAAAGCGCTGTGGAAGAGGGGCAGAACCGGACATACCCCGAAACACCGCAGGCGCAACAACAGGTGTCGGGGTAGACTCTGGCGCAACAACCGGAGCGGCAGTAGGAGCGAAATGAGCCGTGCGTTCATGCAGGGTTTGCAACGCCACAGCGAACCGACCCAACAGGTGATCCTGCTGATCAAGTCTGGCAACCAGCGTGGGTAGCGAGGATGGCCCTGTACCGTCAGAATTCATGGCTTGGTCCTAATGTCACGGAACCATGAACCAGACGTACAACAAGAGATACGTGAAAATAAGAAGGCTTTATTGCAGATCAAGCTATAAAGCAAAAGTCCAAACGGATGGTGAAACCGAAGCAGAGTCTTTGCGTAGCCAGAGGTCAGGAAACCGGAAGGGTAGTCAGACGAAGCCAGGATCAGGAACCAGCAGGGTAGTCAGACGAAGCCAGGATCAGGAACCAGCAGGGAAGTCAGACGAAGCCAGGATTAGGAACCAGAAGCAGCAGCAGTCTTAGAAGCATGTGAACACAGGAGGACCAAGCAAGGAACTGACGCCACAGACCTCCTATATATATGAGCTGGGCATCCAGCTCCTCCCAGTGGGAAGGAGGAGCCGCGGGGTGGAAGGCTACAAGAAACCCAGAAACCAAGATGGCCGCCAGCACATGTCAAACGAGGGAGAACAGCAAGAAGGTAAGACCATGACAAGTATCCAGGATTCCATTATGATTTCACAATGTATAGTAACAAGATGATAGTATCCAGGATTCCATTATGATGTCACAATGTATTGTCAGCATTTAATAGTATCCAGGGTTCCATTATGATGTCACAATGGATGGCCAGCAGATAATAGTATTCAGGATTCCATTATGATGTCACAATATATGGTCAGCAGGTGATAGTATCCAGGATTCCATTATGATGTTACAATGTAAGGTGAGCAGATAATACTATCCAGGATTCCATTATGATGTCACAATGTATAGTAATAAGATGATAGTATCCTTGATTCCATTATGATGTCACAATGTATGGTCAGCAGATGATTGTATCCAGGGTTCTATTATGATGTCACAATGTATGGTCAGCAGAAAATAGTATTGAGGATTCCATTATGATGTCACAATGTATTGTCAGCAGATGATATTATCCAGGGTTCTATTATGATGTCACAATGTATGGTCAGCAGATAAAAGCATACAGGATTCCATTATGATATCACAATGTATGGTCAGCAGATAATAGTATTCAGGATTCCATTATTATGTCACAATGTATGGTCAGCAGATAATAGTATCCAGGATTCCATTATGATGTCACAATGTATAGTAACAAGATGATAGTATCCAGGATTCCATTATGATGTCACAATGTATTGTCAGCATTTAATAGTATCCAGGGTTCCATTATGATGTCACAATTGATGGCCAGCAGATAATAGTATTCAGGATTCCATTATGATGTCACAATATATGGTCAGCAGGTGATAGTATCCAGGATTCCATTATGATGTCACAATGTAAGGTGAGCAGATAATACTATACAGGATTCTATTATGATGTCACAATGTATAGTAATAACATGATAGTATCCTTGATTCTATTATGATGTCACAATGTATGGTCAGCAGATGATGGTATCCAGGGTTCTATTATGATGTCACAATGTACGGTCAGCAAAAAATAGTATTGAGGATTCCATTATTATGTCACATTGTATGGTCAGCAGATAATAGTATCCAGGGTTCTATTATGATGTCACAATGTATGGTCAGCAGGTAATAGCATACAGGATTCCATTATGATATCACAATGTATGGTCAGCAGATAATAGTATCCAGGGTTCTATTATGATGTCACAATGTATTGTCAGCAGGTGATAGTATCCAGGATTCCATTATGATGTCACAATGTATGGTCAGCAGGTGATAGTATCTAGGATTCCATTATGATTTCACAATGTATTGTCAGCATATAATAGTATCCAGGGTTCTATTATGATGTCACAATGGATGGTCAGCAGATAATAGTATTCAGGATTCCATTATGATGTCATAATGTATAGTAATAAGATGATAGTATCCAGGATTCCATTATGATGTCACAATGTACGGTCAGCAGATGATGGTATCCAGGATTCCATTGTGATGTCACAATGTATTGTCAGCATATAATAGTATCCAGGGTTCTATTATGATGTCACAATGGATGGTCAGCAGATAATAGTATTCAGGATTCCATTATGATGTCACAATGTATGATCAGCAGGTGATAGTATCCAGTGTTCCATTATGATGTCACAATGTATGGTCACCAGTTAATAGTATCCAGGATTCCATTATGATGTCACAATGTATAGTAATAAGATGATATTTTCCAGGATACCATTATGATGTCACAATGTACGGTCAGCAGATGATGGTATCCAGGATTCCATTGTGATGTCACAATGTATGGTCAGTAGATAATACTATCCAGGATTCCGTTATGATGTCACAATGTATGGTAAGCAGATGATAGTTTTCTGGTTTCCATTATGATGTCACAATGTATGGTCAGCAGTTGATAGTATCTAGGATTACATTATGATATCACAATGTTTAGTAATCAGATGATAGTATCCAGGATTACATTATGATGTCATAATGTATCCAGGATTCCATTATGATGTCACAATGTATGGTCTGCAGATAATAGTATCCAGGATTCCATTACGATGTCACAATGTATTGTCAGCATATAATAGTATCCAGGGTTCCATTATGATGTCACAATGTATGGTCAGCAGATAATAGTATTTAGGATTCCATTATGATGTCACAATGTATGGTCAGCAGATGATGGTATCTAGGATTCCATTGTGATGTCACAATGTATTGTCAGTAGATAATACTATCCAGGATTCCGTTATGATGTCACGATGTATGGTAAGCAGATGATAGTATTCAGGATTCCATTATGATGTCACAATGTAATTTGAGCATATGATAGTATCCAGGAATCCATTATGATGTCACAATGTATGGTCCGCAGATAATAGTATCCAGGATTCCATTATGATGTCACAATGTATGGTCAGCAGGTGATAGTATCCAGGATTCCATTATGATGTCACAATGTAAGGTGAGCAGATGATAGTATCCAGGATTCCATTATGATGTCACAATGTATGGTCAGCAGATAATAGTATTCAGGATTCCATTATGATGTCACAATGTATAGTCAGCAGGTGATAGTATCTAGGATTACATTATGATGTTTCAATATATAGCAGGGGTTCTCAACTAGTTTTATTAAAGGTCCACATACCTGGGTCTGCAGTCAGGTGAAGGTCCGAGCTGAACGCCAACAGTAAAGATGCCATGCGATCATGTGATCCATGCGCGTGGGGCGCTCTGACGTTATAGTGGCGTGCCCCGGGTAAGTCCCAGAATTAGTAATGGCCACATTAGTGCCCCAGTAAGAATAATGCCCCCAGTAAGAATAATGTCCCCATTAGTGCCCCCAGTAAGAGTAATGCCCCCATTAGTGCCCCACTTCTCTGCTTTTGCAAAAAAAATTAAAAATAATTAGCATTCACCTGGCTGCGGTGAACATTCGCTGCTGACTGCAAGCTCAGGACCGGTGCTCCAACGTGATGACGTCTTGTAGGTCCTGTCCTGAGCTTCTAGTCAGCAGGGAGTGTTCTCCACAGCGTGAGCAAATGGAGGTGGAGGTACTATAATATGTTTTTTTTTTTTACTAGCACAAGTAGCGGTGGAGGTAAATGCTGTACTAATGGGCGTTCCATGATGGAAGCGCTCATTAGTAAGGGTACTTTCACACTTGCAGCAGAACGGATCCGACTGGCTTCTCTCCCTGTCAGATCCATCTTGCCCCATCGACTATAATGGGGATGGGGCAGAGCTACGGCGCAGCACGGTGAGAGGCCGCCAGACTAAAAGTACTACATGTCCGACTTTTTCGTCTGGCGGCCTCACGCCGTGCACTGCCATGCTGCGCCGTAGCTCCACTCCCGTTATAGTCAATGGGGAGTGGCAGTCCGGCGAAATAGCGGCAGGACGGATCTGACAGGGTGAACAGCCTGTCGGATCCGTCCTGCCGCAAGTGTGAAAGTACCTCAACAGTCCTTACAGGAAAATTCTGGCACCGGCAAGGGAACTAAAATACCAGCCTTGCTGGTGAACTACTGGCCTGGTGGCAACCCAAGCCACAGAACAGACATATGATAGTTTTGTTCCGCATCCAATTCCCATTATTGGGGGATTGGATGCGGACCCCTTAATTACAATGGGGCCACAAGAGATGCAGACAGCACACTGTGTGCTGTCTGCATCTTTTTCCGCTCCATTGAAACTAAGGGGTCCGCATCCAATCCCCCAATAATGGGAATTGGATGCGGAACAAAACTATCATGGTTTGATGGCGCTTAATCACTTTATTTAATCAGGTTACCTAAAGAAGAGGGCCCAGGAGAGATGGGAACACGACACTGACTGGAGTCCTTTCCTGCAGTTAGTGACGTGTTCCCGCCTCTCAGTAGCCCTCCCTCTCCACACCCCCCTTCCTTCACAAATGTGACATTTATTTCATTGGTGGCAGTGGTGATGTCCCTCCCCTCTCCAGCAGCACGTAAGTGTCCTTTGGAGCTTGAGCTCCCTTACGTGCTGCCGCTGCTGCAGGGGAGGAGGGACTCCTCCTCCTCCTGTTCCATACAGTATATATGCCCTCAGTACAATGTTTTATGGGGTTCGCTCACCTACAGGCCCTCATCTCCAATGTTTCATACAGTCTGCTCACCTATAGGCCCTCACTACAATGTTTTATGGGGTTCGCTCACCTTCCGTCCCTCACCTCCAATGTTTCATACGGTCTGCTCACCTGTAGGCCCTCACTACAATGTTTTATGGGGTTCGCTCACCTTCAGGCCCTCACCTCCAATGTTTTCCAGGGTCAGCTCAGCAGCAGGCCCTCACCTGTTTTTTGAGGGTCACCAGCAGGCCATTAATTATAATTTTTAAAGGGTGTGTATGATGCCCTCCTTTATGTGTAATAAAAGGTGCATTGGAGTGCCGTTTCCTTGTAATTTTTAGCAGCCCTTTCACTTGCATAGGCTGTATGAGTGTAGGAGTCCCACTACCTGAACAATTGTACCACCATGTGAATGATATATATTACACTGATATATACCCTGCACACGTAGAGGCACTTATATTGTATTTACATTTAGTCATCGACTACTAATTGCCTGCTCTTGACATGTGCATTTGTGTTGTAATTTTTATTGATTTAAAATTTAACTTTTATTGGTTTGAAAATAATAATAAATGATGAGCAACTTATATCTAACCTACTATTTAAAACTATCTCCGGGCCTCCAGATGATGTTTCCTATTATATTATTTTTGCTATATTGACTGCAGTGGTATTATATTAGCAGTTGCTATTCAAAGGTTAGCCTTTTGGTACATACTGTCTTCTATTCAGGTGCCTATTTGTACCTTTATCTTTATTATGAAATGGGCAGTTGTGGCTGATATACATTGACTCAGGCAGTTGGATACATAGGAACCGACCAGCTTACTGCTGTTTATCCAAGGCTGGTTACTGTAGCTTGTATATTGCAACATTTGCTGCTTCTGATTGCAGTATAGCTGTTCCTATGATGCTACTGCTGTTCGCACTGCTGTCTACTGGTGGTGCTGTTGCTATATGATCTGGCTTTTTTAATGTCAGACTAATCGTGACAGCTTATCTTCTGTCTCAGCTGTCTATTATCTCACTGCTGGCAGCTTGCTTGGTAAGCTACTGATGCTGATACCAGCGGATTGCCTGTGTGGGCTGTCACTATATTAGTCCGACACTAGGTCATAGGTATCTGGATGTCCTGAAGCCTAAAATCTAATTACTGCCCCCCGACATGTTTCGCCATATCCATGGCGTCTTCAGGGGATCGGGCAGTCTGCACGGAGTGGGCGTGTGGCTGTATGATTTATAACCTCCCTTGTGATGACGTGCGTCAGCTCAGCCTATCGCTATGCTTGTGAGAACTAGCTTGCTTGTTACCTGAGATCTGTATGGCTGTTCGGATTCCATTAGACCTGACGTGCGTCTTCTCGCGATAGATAGTCAGATAACGCGCATGTCTTTTGACTTAGAATATTTTCGGTTTGTTTATATTCTTTAGCCGGTAATGCGCATGACTTTTAACTTATATCCTGGAGTTGCTTTTCAGATCTCACTGCTCTCTCTGCTTTTAGCCTATGATTTGGCTGTACTTACATTATCATTTTTGTTGGAATTACTATCTGGGGTAATGTCTCCACTGCTAGTGAATATTAATTATAGTGTGTGTATAGTGGTGATGTTGGTGATTACTTTTTGTCTCCAATAATTATGAATTTTATATATTTATATATGGGTGAATTTGTTACTGTTAGTTGTGATGAATCAATTCTTTATGAAAACTGGTGTATTTAAATAAATGTGTTGTCGTCTTTTGACTATATATTAGTGACAGTGACACTTGTGATATCGTGCTCATAAGGTTTACCAAGATGTGTGGACTATAATTTAATCTATCTTTTTCTATTCTTTTGTAAAGTATTTTTATACCTTCTGTGATATTTTATATTTTTATTGGTGTATATTTATTTTAATTAATTATTTTAGTTCTTTTTATATTTAGTGGGGACTTGATGGTAATTTTTTCAACATTTATTTACTTTTTAATTATTTGTCAGATGGATCTACGACTGCATAGGAATTGACCAATAAGGTAAGGATTTTATTTTTTAATTTTTAAATAATTTTGTGGTTTTTATTTGGGATTTGGTAACTTAATGTATTAGTTCTTATTTAAATTATTATATTTTTCGCCACTGCTCCGTGATTGGTTAATGATAGTTAGATAACTGATATTTGTCGTATATTTATAAATTTTTATCATATTTAGATATTAATTTACAGGAATGATGCATAAGTGAAGCCTTCATTTAGACCTTGGGGTGAAAGGCTTTTTAATCTATAAATCCAGCGAGTTTCTTCCTGCTGTAGTTTTTTATCTATGTCGCCCTGTCTTGGGCCTGATTTTATTTTTATTATTCCCCATATTTTTAAGCTGTCGCTTTTACCGCTATGTTCTGCTTGGACATGCCTGGATAATGTAGTGTCCGTTTTTAAGTTGATATCACTGAAGTGTTTTGACACTCTTCTTCTGAGTTGTTGTACTGTTTTTCCCACGTATATTTTGGGGCAGCCGCATTGTATGGCGTATACAACCCCTGTTGTCTTACAATTTATATACTGGGAAATTTTGTATTTTTTCTGATCAACCGGATTTTCAAATTCTTTACAGGCTAGCATCTTACTGCAGAATTGGCAATCTCCACAAGGATAAGACCCTTTTGTGGTTAGCCATGTGGTCTTTTCTGTATGTTGATAGTTCCACTGAAAATGGCTGTGCACAAGCTGTTCTCTGAGGTTGGGTCCTCGTCGATATGTGATGGAGGGGTATGGTGTAATCACTTTTTGTATGTCCTCATCCATTCTTAGAACGTTCCAATATTTTTTTAATGATCAGAAAAAATACAAAATTTCCCAGTATATAAATTGTAAGACAACAGGGGTTGTATACGCCATACAATGCGGCTGCCCCAAAATATACGTGGGAAAAACAGTACAACAACTCAGAAGAAGAGTGTCAAAACACTTCAGTGATATCAACTTAAAAACGGACACTACATTATCCAGGCATGTCCAAGCAGAACATAGCGGTAAAAGCGACAGCTTAAAAATATGGGGAATAATAAAAATAAAATCAGGCCCAAGACAGGGCGACATAGATAAAAAACTACAGCAGGAAGAAACTCGCTGGATTTATAGATTAAAAAGCCTTTCACCCCAAGGTCTAAATGAAGGCTTCACTTATGCATCATTCCTGTAAATTAATATCCAAATATGATAAAAATTTATAAATATACGACAAATATCAGTTATCTAACTATCATTAACCAATCACGGAGCAGTGGCGAAAAATATAATAATTTAAATAAGAACTAATACATTAAGTTACCAAATCCCAAATAAAAACCACAAAATTATTTAAAAATTAAAAAATAAAATCCTTACCTTATTGGTCAATTCCTATGCAGTCGTAGATCCATCTGACAAATAATTAAAAAGTAAATAAATGTTGAAAAAATTACCATCAAGTCCCCACTAAATATAAAAAGAACTAAAATAATTAATTAAAATAAATATACACCAATAAAAATATAAAATATCACAGAAGGTATAAAAATACTTTACAAAAGAATAGAAAAAGATAGATTAAATTATAGTCCACACATCTTGGTAAACCTTATGAGCACGATATCACAAGTGTCACTGTCACTAATATATAGTCAAAAGACGACAACACATTTATTTAAATACACCAGTTTTCATAAAGAATTGATTCATCACAACTAACAGTAACAAATTCACCCATATATAAATATATAAAATTCATAATTATTGGAGACAAAAAGTAATCACCAACATCACCACTATACACACACTATAATTAATATTCACTAGCAGTGGAGACATTACCCCAGATAGTAATTCCAACAAAAATGATAATGTAAGTACAGCCAAATCATAGGCTAAAAGCAGAGAGAGCAGTGAGATCTGAAAAGCAACTCCAGGATATAAGTTAAAAGTCATGCGCATTACCGGCTAAAGAATATAAACAAACCGAAAATATTCTAAGTCAAAAGACATGCGCGTTATCTGACTATCTATCGCGAGAAGACGCACGTCAGGTCTAATGGAATCCGAACAGCCATACAGATCTCAGGTAACAAGCAAGCTAGTTCTCACAAGCATAGCGATAGGCTGAGCTGACGCACGTCATCACAAGGGAGGTTATAAATCATACAGCCACACGCCCACTCCGTGCAGACTGCCCGATCCCCTGAAGACGCCATGGATATGGCGAAACATGTCGGGGGGCAGTAATTAGATTTTAGGCTTCAGGACATCCAGATACCTATGACCTAGTGTCGGACTAATATAGTGACAGCCCACACAGGCAATCCGCTGGTATCAGCATCAGTAGCTTACCAAGCAAGCTGCCAGCAGTGAGATAATAGACAGCTGAGACAGAAGATAAGCTGTCACGATTAGTCTGACATTAAAAAAGCCAGATCATATAGCAACAGCACCACCAGTAGACAGCAGTGCGAACAGCAGTAGCATCATAGGAACAGCTATACTGCAATCAGAAGCAGCAAATGTTGCAATATACAAGCTACAGTAACCAGCCTTGGATAAACAGCAGTAAGCTGGTCGGTTCCTATGTATCCAACTGCCTGAGTCAATGTATATCAGCCACAACTGCCCATTTCATAATAAAGATAAAGGTACAAATAGGCACCTGAATAGAAGACAGTATGTACCAAAAGGCTAACCTTTGAATAGCAACTGCTAATATAATACCACTGCAGTCAATATAGCAAAAATAATATAATAGGAAACATCATCTGGAGGCCCGGAGATAGTTTTAAATAGTAGGTTAGATATAAGTTGCTCATCATTTATTATTATTTTCAAACCAATAAAAGTTAAATTTTAAATCAATAAAAATTACAACACAAATGCACATGTCAAGAGCAGGCAATTAGTAGTCGATGACTAAATGTAAATACAACCATGTGAATGAGGCCCTCCTTTAGGTGAAATACAGGCTGTATAGGAGTGCTTCTTCCTTGTAATTTTTGGCAGCACTTACACTGTATATACAATTGAATCTACAGGAAAGAAAGTTTCCTAACAATTTTTCCTCTAAAAAGGATTTTTTTTTGTGGGGGCGGGGTTCTCAGTGTTTTTTTTTTGTCAGTCTGTAAAAGTGTCGTACAACTTGGACAACATGGTTCCCAGCAGCGACATTGGTGTCCAAGATGCATCCAGACATGGTCCCCCTGCTGTTCCTGATCAATTTCAGAGGTGTTTCCATCACTTTCAGACCTTTTCCTATGGTCCAGGCACCCTCCCCTCATCCGAGCAGGGGGTGCCTGGTTGTCTCCCATTGACTTTCATTATACTCGGCCGAGCACACGAATATCGCGATGTGTTCGGACCGAACACCCGAACACTTTGGTGCTCGCTCATCACTACTCATCTCCCTGTGCCCTGCCGCCGCCCCCCACATCACCAGTGGTCAGCAAAGCTTAAGAGGCAGCTGCCTTGGGCCCCCCAGGAACAGCTGGACTTGGGGCAGCTGCCCCTTTTGCCCTGCGTTAAAGACGGCCCTGTACTCCACAGTATAGGGACCTGTACTCCACAGTATAGGAACTATCAGGCTGCTACATCTTGGTATAGTCTCCATTCAGTGGCTGCTGGCCTACTGTAGTTCAGAGACACCAATGGAGATCACCGAGTGATTACTCAAAACTCTAGTCAAGAAACAAGCCGAGGTCATGGCAAGTAGAATTCGTAGAATCAAGCAAACAGTCTAAAAGTCAGGGAGGGCAGCATAAAGTCCATACTACTACTAAGGGAAATAGATGAGGTGGCAAATCATAATGACTTCAACTACCCAGATATAGACTGGAAAACTGAAAGCTGTAGATCTCATAAAGGAAACAGGTTTTTCACAATACACAAAGACAACTACATTTCCCAACTGGCTCAGGACCTGACTAGAGGGACGGTCATACTGGACTTAATATTAACCAAAAGACCTGACAGAACAACAGATGTGCAGGTTATGGCATCTGGAAAATTATGCCCATAAAATAATAACCTTCCAATTGTCATTCAAAAGAGTGTTTCTTCAGGGAGACACAAAAATACCAAACTTAAAAAACAAAAAATTTGACTAGCTAAGACACGCCATTGGCATTACTATCTAGGACAATGTCCTCAAAAATAACAAAAACAAAATGGGATATTTTTAAAAGCATCCTAAAATCTAATTGTGAGAGGTACATACCTTATGGGAATAAAAGGTTAAGGAATAAGAAAAACCAATGAAGATAAATAGAACTGTAAAAAAAGCAATAAATGACAAGAAGAAAGCATTTAAACCACTAAAATAGGAGGGTAGCAAGGAAGCATTGAAAAACTGTAAGGAAAAAAATTGAATATGTAAAAGACAAATAAAAGCAGCCAAACTGGAGACAGATAGATCCATTGCCAAACAGAGTAAAACTAACCCTAAAATGTTCTTCAATTATATCAATGGCAAAAAGTATAAATCTGAAGCGGTCATCAGCACTTTTCAGAGTTCTGAGAAGGGAGTTGCAGAGAGCAACGAGGAGAAAGCAAAGCTATTAAATATTTTTTTCTCCACTGTATTCACTGAGGAAAATAAACGGTCAGATGAAACGCACAACGTAAAAGTGAATTCCCCATTAAGGGTGGACTATCTGACCCAGTAAGAATTGCAGCAGTGCCTTCAAAATATTAAAATAGACAAACTGCCGGGACCAGATGGCATACAACCCCATATCCTAACAGAATTAAGTAATTTTAATAGAAAGACCCTTATTTCTAATATTTATGGACTCTAGATTGACAGGGATGTGTTCCACATGATTAGTAAATGTGGTGCCAATATTAAAAAACTGTTAAAGACAGCTCGGAAACTATAGGCTGGTAAGTTTTATATTTGTCATGGGTGAACTGTTTGAAGGTTTTCTAGGAGATGATATCTTGGAGTACCTCAATGAAAATAAGTGAATAACGCCATATCAGAATGGCTTCATGAGTATTGATGAGCGAACAGGGACCATAATGTTCGGGTTCATACCAAACATTACCTTGTCCGGGTGCCCGAACACAGACATTGACGAGAAAGTCCGTTTTTGTGTTCGGATATTAAATAAAGCTTTTTGAAAGGCTGCAGCAAAGCCAATCTATAAGATTTTAAACTGTGGGCACTTGGAATCCATTGGCATGGCTGTGATTGGCATGGCTGTGATTAGCTGACACAGTAGTTGACCCTGCATGCATAAATTCCGGATCACGTGTTGCAGCGCCATTCTGCTGTAACTAATATAGGGACAGGACGCTGCTACAGTGAGGGATAGTGTTAGGCTTTTCATCTATCTGTTAAGTCTGTGGATGACCAGTAGGCATTTTTCTTTCGTTGCAATACACCTCATTTGCACCAGTGACATGGAAATACAATACTTATTCAGGCTATTAATTCTTTGGTTGACATATAGCCATTTTTGGGGGTTGCAAAGTCTACTGTTGCATCCACCTTAGTATATTAAGAGAGATAATCAGTCTGTTAATTTTGTCGGTGACATAAAGCCATTTTTTGGGGTTCCAAAGTTCACCATTGCATCTGTCTTAGGGCTCATGCACATGACCATATGCCCTCCGAGACATATGGTCCGTGAGCAGGCCATATGTCCCAGAGCGGCATACAGTACATCGTGAGCACGGGAGCTGTGCGATACTGTGCGAATCGGGCCACCCGTGTCCTGCACTCATATGATCAGTAGTCCCGCAGGCGGCCCAATGCGCACAGTATCATAGTAACCTATGATGCTGTGCGCTCCCGTGCGCACGATGTATGCCGCTCCGGGACATATGGCCCGCTCACGAACCGTATGTCTCGGAGGGAATACGGTCGTGTGCATGAGCCCTTACTGTAATAAAAGTTATTATTAGTCTGTTAATTGTGTCGGTGACATAGCCATTTTTTGGGGTTCCTAACACCGCCTTTGCCTCTGACTTACTGTAATAGGAGAGTTAATCAGTCTGTTAATTTTGTCAGTGACATAAAACTATTTTTGAGGGGAGATACACCTCCTTTACATCCGTGACACGGAAATACAATTGTCTGTATTCAAAACTGATTTTACAAACTTTGTTACCCCTTTAGATGTTGCACAAGAATTAATGGAAAATGGAGATGAAATTTCAGAATTTCACTTTTTTGGCAGATTTTCCATTTTAATCAATTTTTTTCCGCTAACAAAGCAAGGGTTAATAGCCAAACAAAACTCAATATTTATTGCCCTGATTATATAATTTACAGAAACACCCCATATGTGGTTGTAAACTGCTGTATGGGCACACGGCAGGGCCCAGAAGGAAAGGAACGCCATATGGTTTTTGGAAGGCAGATTTTGCTTGACTGGCTTTTTGACACCATGTCCCATTTGAAGCTCCCCTGATTCAAGGTGTTCAAAACTGATTTTACAAACTTTGTGTAACGGGGTTCCGAAGGTCCACTCGGTCCCCCATTACCCGCAGACCTGTTGCTTAGCTTTGGGAATGAGGATCTGTGTTTGACCTCATTCTCAGGGCGGCTTTACTAGCTGGGTGGCTCCCTGCTCCTAGTCTGCCTTGAGCGCCGAGCTGATCACTCGGTGCTCGACTGGTTGGTCTGTCGGTCATGTGACGCTGGCCACGTCACATGACCCTCACTCCCCACTATAAATACAGGCAGCCTGCTGGCCACAGGTTGCCTGTTAATTTAGGTTCCACCTGTGATTTGGTCTTTCCTGGCGTACTTACCTCCTGCTGAATTCCTGACGATCCTCTGCCTGCTCCTTGTGTACTTTGCTGCTATCCTGGTATTCTGACCCTGGCCTCCTCCTGACGTTCCTCTGCTGACTCCTTTGGTACTTCACGTCTCTCCTGGTATTTATGACCCCGGCTTCTCCTGACAATTCTCTGCTTGCTCCATTTGTACTTTGTAGCATTCCTGGTATTGACTCGGTCTGTTCACGTCCTGTTGTTTGTCTGTCTGTCATCCCTGAACTTATTCCAAGTTAGGGATTGCCGTCCACTTGTCCCCTGTCATTAGGACTCGCGAGGCAAGTAGGCAGGGTCAGGGGTAAGGGTGGAGCACAGTGGTCACTTCCCTCCCCCCTGTGTGTGTGTGTGTGTGTACGCGACCGTTACACTTTGTGTACCCTTTAGGTGTTCCACAAGAATTTGTAGAAAATGGAGATTTTCCATTTTAATCAATTTTTTTCAGTAACAAAGCAAGGGTTACAGCCAAACAAAACCCAACATTTATTGCCCTGGTTCTGCTGTACAGGCACATGGTAGGGTGCAGAAGGAAAGAAACGCCATATGGTTTTTGGAAGGCAGATTTTGCTGGACTGTTTTTTTGACACCATGTCCCATTTGAAGCCCCCCTGATGCACCCCTAGAGTAGAAACTTAGAGTTGAGCGGACACCTGGATGTTCGGGTTCGACGGGTTCGGCCGAACTTGAGAAAAATGTTCGAGTTCGGGACCCGAATTTGACCCGAGCTTGACCCCAAACCCGAACCCTATTGAAGTCAATGGGGACCCAAACTTTTGAGCACTAAAATGGCTGTAAAAATGTAATGGAAAGGGCTAGAGGGCTGCAAATGGCATCAAAATGTGGTTAAGAGCATGGCAAGTGCTCTGCAAACAAATGTGGAAGCGGCGGTGGAGGAGGAGGTAGCCTACACTGCTTTTTGGTTTTAAATTTCATTTTTAAAATTAGGGTACACCCCAAAACATTGGGAAATATAACCTGTGATATCCCCCTCCAGTCATGCTAAACACAAGTTCAGACAATACACTGGCTGCAGGGCAGGCCAGCACCTCCAAGGGGTAAAGGGCAAGCTCAGGCCATTTGCCCAATTTGGAGACCCAGAAGTTGCAGGGACTGACCCCTGTCAGTCAGTTCGTGTAGGCATGTGCACACTTACTTCCCCACCATGTCGCACGTCCCCGTGATGTTCACGATCCAATTTGATATCTGCTCTATCAACTTTCGATGTTCTTTTATGCGCCTACCATGGTGATCACGGGTGGCAGGGAATCAGGGTTCCAGGCCAGAGAGGGAGCATGAGAAAGAGAGACCACATCCAAGGGAGGATACATTTTTTCAAGTTTAAAATTATAGAGTTGAAATAAGGGAGAAATTATTAAAGCATAAAAGTGTGACAACTTTTCAAAGTTTAAGCATTGAATGAAAGGATGTGGCGCGCATTAATTACTGAATAATTTATAAAATTTTATTTCCTGTCACCTATGCATTAAGGCTGCTAGTTCAAGTGCTGCTGTAGAAGTGCATTGGAGATATTCAGGAGACTAACAGTCTAACTCAGAGTGTTTCCACTGTAGCAGATCTTCAGTGGTGTTTCTGGTGAATACTCAGACACTGTGTTTCAAGAGGTAAGGAATTTGCTAGACACAGTATCTCTATTGTCTGATTGCAAATGAGCATAGGCAAGTAAGGTGTTAATTTGCTGTTGGGGGAGGAGCCTTTGTGGGAGTGTGTGTATATATAGCCACACAGTATTAGCTTGCTAATCATAGCTTGCTGCTTTTCCAAGGCTGCTAGTTCAAGTGATGCTGTAGAAGTGCATTGGAGATATTCAGGAGACTAACAGTCTAACTCAGAGTGTTTCCACTGTAGCAGATCTTCAGTGGTGTTTCTGGTGAATACTCAGACACTGTGTTTCAAGAGGTAAGGAATTTGCTAGACACAGTATCTCTATTGTCTGATTGCAAATGAGCATAGGCAAGTAAGGTGTTAATTTGCTGTTGGGGGAGGAGCCTTTGTGGGAGTGTGTGTATATATAGCCACACAGTATTAGCTTGCTAATCATAACTTGCTGCTTTTCCAAGGCTGCTAGTTCAAGTGCTGCTGTAGAAGTGCATTGGAGATATTCAGGAGATATTCAGGAGGTAATCTGGAGGTGGATACAATCTAAACAAGTAAGATTTGTTTGTTTAAAATCTTTCCCCTCTTTACAATGGCAGATCTGGTTCTGTGCAGGAATTGTTGTGCTTTTATTTCAGGTTCCACTCTTCAAAGGTTTGGATACTGTCTGATCTGTAGACAGCTCTCCATAATGCAGCAGGAAATCACCTTTTTGAAATATGAGATTTTTAAATTAACCACTAAACAAACTCAGGCTGAGAACATTGCAATGCCACTGCCACAGAGGCCCCCTAGAAATGGAAGATGGGTTACTGTAGGTTCAGGTAGACTGAGAGTTGTGGATAGAAGGCATGTCCCACAGTCTGTGGCTCTCCATAATTCATTTGCAGCACTTTCAGAGTGCAAGAGCAACATGGAGGATGGCTCAAGCACAGTGGGTGAGAAACAATCATCTCCCATGCCTAAAGTATGCAAGACTGCAGCCAAAGACAAAAAGGAGAAGGTGAGGATTGATAGTAAGCAGCTGTTGGTGGGCGATTCCATCATAAGAGGTGTGAAGTTTGAGGAGAATGGTGTTGTGAGATGTCTCCCTGGTGCTACCGCTAGCAGGGATAGACGACTGATCCTAAATATAGTTAGGCAAGCAAAGCAGGAAAGGGAAGTGGATGTTATTCTCCATCTTGGGACAAACGATCTGGCTTGCAATGAGGTTTCAAAGGTGAAAGAAGCTTTTCATACACTTGGAAAGGATATACGGGAGGTTGCATCAACTGTTTCATTCTCTGCAGTTTCGCCTGTGCATAACCTTCAGCATGACAGGAAGATGCGCATTAAGGAATTCAATGTATGGCTTGGTGAATGGTGTCTGAACCAAGGGTTTGGCTTTGTGTCTCATGATAGCTCTTGTTGGAATGGAAAAGAACTGTACAAGAAAGATGGTTTGCATCTTTCTCTCAAGGGAACGAATTTCCTCGGTGAACAGTTCCAAGTATTTGCTAAGAAGCATTTAAACTAGGAAAGGGGGGCAAAAGAGTGATAATCCAGCAGTCCGACTGCCCCCCGGAACAATGCCAGAAGAGGCCAGTAGCACAAAGGTTAAGAAATGACAAGCTCAGAGTCCTGTCTACAAATGCTCGCAGTCTAGGGAATAAGATCAATGAGCTTGAGGCTATAATGGCATCTGAGAATATAGATGTAGTGGCTGTTACTGAGACGTGGTTCAAGGAGAGTAATGACTGGGATATATCAATACCAGGGTTCTCTCTATACAGGAAAGACAGAGAAGGCAAGAAGGGGGGAGGGGTGGCCCTGTATGTGAAAGATAGCATAAAATCGAATTTGATACAAGTTAGCGAGAACAATTTAGAGTCAGTTTGGGTTACCTTGCAGCTTGATAATCATAAGGTAACTCGTGTAGGTGTTATATATAGACCACCTACCCAAGTCAAAGAATTAGATGATCTACTAGTTGAGGAAATAGCTAAAATGACATTGAAGGGGGAAGTTATCATTATGGGAGACTTCAATCTTCCAGATGTAAACTGGAAAACCAAAATAGCTAGTTCTGCGAAGAGTACAGATATTCTAAATTCCCTACTGGGATTATCTCTACAGCAAGTAGTGGAGGAGCCAACCCGGAAGGAGGCCATTTTAGATTTAGTATTCACAAATGGGAATTTGGTATCTGGTATTACTGTAGGGGAAAGCTTGGGATCTAGTGATCACCAGTCAGTGTGGTTTATTATAAGTACAGTGACTGAGTCACACCACACAAAAACAAAAGTTTTAGATTTTAGAAAAACTGACTTTTCTAAAATTAGATTAGTGGTATACGAGTCCCTATCAGACTGGAACAGTTTCATTGGAGTCCAGGAGAAATGGGACTACTTAAAAGTGGCACTATTGAAGGCAACAGAAGATTGCATTAGGCTTGTCAGTAAAAGCAAAAAAAGGAAGAGACCACTGTGGTACTCAGCAGAAGTGGCCAAAATCATTAAAAACAAAAAGATAGCATTTAGGAATTATTTTAAAAAAAACAAAACGAGGATGACAGACAAATTTATAAGATTAGGCAGAGAGAGGCCAAACAAGTTATAAGAGCTTCTAAAGCACAGGCAGAAGAGAAATTAGCTCAGTCAGGGAAAAAAGGCGATAAGGCATTCTTCAGATACATAAATGAAAAAAGGAAACTAAAACAAGGAATTACCAAATTAAAAACAAAAGAAGGAAGGTATATGTTAGAAGATAAAGAACTAGCTGACTGCCTCAATGAATACTTCTGTTCAGTTTTTACAAAGGAAAATGAAGGAGAAGGACCTCAGTTGGGAAAGAAGACTAATGAATCTTTTGACGCATGTGTCTTTACAGAGGAAGAGGTTCTAAGTCAACTGTCTAAAATTAATACAAATAAGTCACAGGGGCCTGATGGGATACACCCAAAGCTATTAAAAGAGCTCAGCGGTGAACTAGCAAAACCATTAACAGATTTATTTAACCAATCACTGGCAACAGGAGTCGTCCCAGGAGATTGGAAATTAGCAAATGTTGTGCCCATTCACAAGAAAGGTAGTAGGGAGGAATCGGGCAACTATAGGCCAGTAAGCCTTACATCAATAGTGGGGAAATTAATGGAAACCATACTTAAGGAGAGGATTGTGGAACATCTAAAATCCCATGGATTGAAAGATGAAAAACAGCATGGGTTTACTTCAGGGAGATCATGTCAAACTAATCTTATTGATTTTTTTGATTGGGTGACTAAAATAATAGATGGAGGAGGTGCAGTAGACATCGCTTATCTAGACTTTAGTAAGGCTTTTGATACTGTCCCACATAGAAGGCTTATCAATAAAGTGCAGTCATTGGGCTTGGACTCCCATATTGTTGAATGGATTAGGCAGTGGCTGAGGGACAGGCAACAGAGGGTTGTAGTCAATGGAGTATATTCAGACCAAGGTCTTGTTACCAGTGGGGTACCTCAGGGATCTGTTCTGGGACCCATATTGTTTAATATCTTTGTCAGCGAAATTGCAGAAGGCCTCAATGGTAAGGTGTGTCTTTTTGCTGATGACACAAAGATTTGTAACAGGGTTGATGTTCCTGGAGGAATACACCAAATGGAAAAGGACTTAGGAAAACTAGAGGAATGGTCAAAAATCTGGCAACTAAAATTTAATGTTGATAAGTGCAAGATAATGCACCTGGGACGTAAAAACCCAAGAGCAGAATATAAAATCAGTGATACAGTCCTAACCTCAGTATCTGAGGAAAGGGATTTAGGGATCATTATTTCAGAAGACTTAAAGGTAGGCAGACAATGTCACAGAGCAGCAGGAAATGCTAGCAGAATGCTTGGGTGTATAGCAAGAGGAATTACCAGTAGAAAGAGGGAGGTGCTCATGCCGCTCTACAGAGCACTAGTGAGACCTCATTTGGAGTATTGTGCTCAGTACTGGAGACCATATCTCCAGAAGGATATTGATACTTTGGAGAGAGTTCAGAGAAGAGCTACTAAACTGGTACATGGATTGCAGGATAAAACTTACCAGGAAAGATTAAAGGACCTTAACATGTATAGCTTGGAAGAAAGACGAGACAGAGGGGATATGATAGAAACTTTTAAATACATAAAGGGAATCAACAAGGTAAAAGAGGAAAGAATATTTAAAAGAAGAAAAACTGCTACAAGAGGACATAGTTTTAAATTAGAGGGGCAAAGGTTTAAAAGTAATATCAGGAAGTATTACTTTACTGAGAGAGTAGTGGATGCATGGAATAGCCTTCCTGCAGAAGTGGCAGCTGCAAATACAGTGAAGGAGTTTAAACATGCATGGGATAGGCATAAGGCCATCCTTCATATAAGATAAAGCCAGGGGCTATCCATAGTATTTAGTATATTGGGCAGACTAGATGGGCCAAATGGTTCTTATCTGCCGACACATTCTATGTTTCTATGTTTCCATTGCAGGTGTTTATTCACGTCTAAAATTGTATAATGTCAACCCAAGAATGTAACAGAAAAATCTTTGAAATTTATTAAGCTGTCAACTAGGTAGAGGAGGGGTATATTACACCCAAAAAGTGGTGAATTTCACCAAAAAATGTAACTGACAAATAATTATTTTTTTAACCTGTCTACTAGGTATAGCATTGGTACATCACACCCAAAAATTTGTGAATTTCACCGGAAAATATAGCTGACTATTTATTTATTTTTTTAACCTGTCCACTAGGTATAGCAGTGGTACATCACACCCAAAAATTGGTGAATTTCACCAGAAAATGTAACTGTCAAATTATTATTTATTTTTTCGGTCTACTAGGTATAGGAGTGTGTATAGGGCGTGTAGGCGGGACGCCGGTCGGGAGGTGGCTGGGCGCGGTTTGACAAGGAGCCCCACGCGCCAGCATACATGCACAGGTGGAGACAAGTATATACAATCAACATCCGATTGGTGGAGAGAGCTTGTAAATAGGTGATTCACAGTGATGGCGTTATCCCCGGACAAAGGTACGCCGAAACGCGCGTTCGGGTAGCGCCATCCTGGGTGATATAGCACACAGTCCTTTCTGGTGAGTCTCTGCCCCCTTTTTTACTTATACGGCACTAGATTCAGGTTATTTGATACCTGGCTACCATTGGGGTCTGCCCCTATCTGGTTTATGCTGCACTTGCATGCAACCCCTGTCTATCCTGCCGTGTAGGTATCTTTCTGTTTGTTGACTCAACCGATATCTATGATCTATTCTTGGTCAATGGCTGGTCACTGTACCATATATAACCTATTTCATTGATCATCATGTTTTACATTTGACACGTGTGCTATCCCAGGGTGGCGTTCTTTTTTCTGCTTCCTTTCACTTTTTAACGGCATATTATTTATCGCTTTTTAATCATGTCATAATAAAATTATATATTTTTATATAAGGTACCATGAGCTCCGTTTCTTTGTTTTTTTGCTTGTTTCACTCGGGAGCTAGTACCGAGTCATATTTACGGGTGTCCCTTTGGTTGTATTGGGTGGACACTGTTTTCCACTTTTTACCAATTGGCCACCTCTGGTCTTTATTGTTTTTTCTAGGTATAGGAGTGGTACATCACACCCAAAAATTAGTGAATTTCACCCAAAAATGTAAATAATTTTTTTTTTTTTTGTTAACCTGTCTACTAGGTACAGCAGTGGTACTATACACCCAAAAATGTGTTAATTTCACCAGAAAATGTAACTGACAATTTTATATTTTTTTTTTACTGGTCTACTAGGTATAGCAGTGGTACTATACACACCAAAATTGGTGAATTTCACCCGAAAATGTAAATGACAATTTTTTTTTTTTAACTGGCCTACTAGGTATAGCAGCGTATACACCCAAAAATGTAAATGCCAAATTATTATTTTTTAACCGGCCTACTAGGTATAGCAGTGGTACTATACACCCAAAAATTGCTGAATTTCACCAGAAAATGTAACTGACAAAGTAGTGAAATGATATAAAATAAAATACGTACAAATAAAAATAAAAAATTTATTTATGAGGTGGTGTTCGATATGGAGTAGGAGTTTGAGGAGGCGGTGGACGTAGCGGTGTAGGTGGAAGCGGCGGTGGAGGAGGACGAGGTAGCCTACACAGGTTTTTGGTTTTAATTTAATTTTTTTTAAATTAGGGTACACTCTAAAAGAGTGTGAAATATCCAAAATACAAGAATGAGCATATGCGCTGCAGTATAACAATGGCTGGTTAGTGCCGGTATACATGACTATTCTGCACAAGGTACGGACAAGTCCTGAGGGATCCATGCCTGGTTCATTTTAATGAACGTGAGCCTATCCACATTGGCTATGGACAGGCGGCTGCGCTTGTCTGTGACGCCCCCTGCCGTGCTAAACACACGTTCAGATAATATACTGGCTGCGGGGCAGGCCAGAACCTCCAAGGCATAAAGGGCAAACTCAGGCCATGTGCCCAATTTGGAGACCCAGAAGTTGAAGGGGGCAGACCCGTCATTCAGTATGTGTAGGCGTGTGCACACATACTGCTCCACCATGTTGGTGAATTGCTGCCTCCTGCTAAGACGTTCCATATCAGCTGGTGGTGCTGGTTGTTGTGGCGTGCTGACAAAGCTTTTCCACATTTCGGCCATGCTAACCCTGCCTTCTGAGGTGCTGGCGGTGCCCCAGCTGCGTTGGCGACCTCTTTCTCGTCCTCTGCCTTCGCCTTGTGCTTCCACTGTGCCCCCGCTGTCAGGTGGGAATGCCACCAGCAGCGCGTCTACCAGCATGCGCTTGTATTCGCACATCTTACGATCACGCTCCAGTGACGGAATTAAGGATGGTACGTTGTCCTTGTAACGGGGATCCAGCAGCGTGGCCACCCAGTATTCAGCACAAGTTAGAATGTGGGCAACTTGGCGGTCGTTGCGGAGACACTGCAGCATGTAATCGCTCATGTATGCCAGGCTGCCCAGAGGCAACGAAAAGCTGTCCTCTGTGGGAGGTGTATCGTCTGTGTCCTGTCACGGCCTTTAGTTTGCGCTGTGACACTGTTGCCACACTTGCGGTTGACCGCGGCAACGTGTTGCTGTGAGATCATGCGGTGGCAGTACCTCGGCCTTTTTAAAAAAAAAATTATAAAAAAAGGCAGAGACACTGCCACCGCATGCTCTTACAGCAACACGTTGCCGCGGGCAACCGCAAGTGTGGCAACAGTGTCACAGCGCAAACCAAAGGCCGTGACAGTCCTCTGTATCCCCCCAGCCACGCACCTGTGATGGCCATGAGCTGGTCTGGGTGCCACCCTGCGGTGAACATCGTTCCTCCTCCTCCATCTCCTCCTCCTCATCCTCCACCTCGTCATCCTCCAGAACTGTGCCTTGGCTGGACAATTGTGTACCTTGGGTTTATGAGTGCAGGAACCCACTCTCAGAGCCACTTGGGAATGAGTGGCCGGAAACCCTACGAAATGATCCCTCTTCAGGGGCGTAACTAGAGGTGACTGTGCCCCACAGCAAATTTTTGTATAGCCCCCCCCCCCGTGTAAACCCCGCTCCTTTGGCTAGTTACGATCTAGACCAGACCAGGCTGCCACGCCATCCTTTTCCTATTATATATATATTATATACATACACACACACCCTATCTGTCATGTAGTGTCATTCTATCATACTGTTGTGGGGGCCGTGTCAAAGTCTTAGGCCCCTTTGACACGGGCGACTTTTCCGCGGGGGTGCAATGCGTGATGTGAACGCATTGCACCCACACTGAATCCGGACACATTCACTTCAATGGGGCTGTGTACATGATCAGTGATTTTCACGCATCACTTGTGCGTTGCGTAAAAATCGCAGCATGGTCTATATTCTGCGTTTTTCACGTAACGCAGGCCCCCCAGAAGTGAATGGGGCTGCTTGAAAATCGCATTGCATCCGCAAGCATTGCAGATACAATGCGATTTTCACGGATGGTTGCTAGGAGATGATAGGGACCCGAACTTTATTATTTTCCATTATAACATGGTTATAAGGGAAAATAATAGCATTCTTAATACAGAATGCTAAGTAACATGTGGCTTGAGGGGTTAAAAAATAATAAAAAATGTAATTATTCACCTCATCCACTTGATCGCGCAGCCCAGCTCATCTTCTTTCAGGACCTGGCAGGAAAAGTACCTTTGATGACGTCACCGCGCTCACAACGTGGTGAGCGTGGTGATGTCGGAGCAGGTCCATTCCGCACTTCCGTTCCACCAAAAGATAGAACATTTTGCAGAATTGTGCTTTCCTGGGTAATATACCCGGAGAGGTGAACATGACATCACACTACATTGTATGTACAGCACAGTATGACCCCTGCTGTAGGATAGGCGCCCATTCTATGTATTGCTGCAGGGCTGACACCGACTGTAGTCTGTCCCCATGGTCTGAGCCCCTAGTAACCAGTGGAGTAGCTAGAAATGACTGGGCCCCACAGCAAATTTTTAAACGGGCAGGCAGGCGTCATACAGTGGCATCTGATTCTTTAACATACATGTGTTTTTACTGGACTATAACGTACACGATACAAAAATGCAGTACTACACGTTCTTGTATCCTGCACAATCCGGTAAAAAAAATGGATCCTTTTTTTTTTTTTTACAATGAAACTCTATGGTGAACGGATGTCACTGTCATGGCATCAGTATGAGGCATCCGAATACGTTTTTTTGTATACGTTAAACCGATGGGAAAAACGTGATGTGAACCCAGCCTTAAATGTGGGACAAAAATGTGATGTGAACTAGCGGTGCATTGTACAGTTGTACCATACTCGCCTGCTCCCTGCCGCTCCGTGATCTTCCAATCCCCATTCTGGCCTCATACTGGTTTCCCCAAGCTGCACATGGGCGCCCAGAGGAGTGTGGCATCAGATGGATAGGGGGCCTAGAGGGCAGGGCATCAGATAAGTAGGGGGCCCACAGGACAGAACTGGGGGGGGGCTTCTGAAAGGACAGCAGATAAATGCAGCTGGGGGGGGGCAAATGACAGCAGATGAATGCAGCTGGGGGGCAAAGGACAGCAGATGAATGCAGCTGGGGGGGGGGCAAAGGACAGCAGATGAATGCAGCTGGGGGGGCAAAGGACAGCAGATGAATGCAGCTGGGGGGCAAAGGACAGCAGATGAATGCAGCTGGGGGGGGGGCAAAGGACAGCAGATGAATGCAGCTGGGGGGGGGGCTACAAGAGATGCAGGACAGCTAGGGTTGGCAGGGATAAGCCTGGAATGTATGGGCTCCTGACAGTGACAGGCACAGCATCTTCTTTCTGCAGCACTTCCTGTCTCCCCTCTCCCTCCTGTTACTGCCGACTACAGAGCAGTCTCTGTAGCAGAAGCTGGGCTGTACGAATAGTTAGGAGAGAGAGGGGAGACAGGATCTCCCTGTAGCACACTGTACTGAGCCCTGGCTGCACTATTAAGCAGCCAGGCTCCTCTATTAATGGTCCGTGCTGATGGGCGGGGCTTAGCTCCCTGCTCTGCTCCGAGGACATTCTAAAGCAGCAGTAAAGTGAGTGTAGAGGGGGGTGTGGCCAGTCTGACTGTTTACTACTGCTCCGGGCCCCTTGTCAGCCCGGGCCCCGAAGCAGCTGCTTCCCCTGTTTCCCTGGTAGTTACGCCACTGTCCCTCTTCCTCCTCCTGTGCCACATCCTCTTCCATCATCGCCTGGAGCATTTTTTCAAGGAGGCATAGAAGTGGGATAGTAACGCTGAGAACGGCGTTATCGGCACTGGCCATGTTGGTGGAGTACTCGAAACAGTGCCACAAGGAACACAGGTCTCGCATGGAGGCCCAGTCATTGGTGGTGAAGCTGTTCCGCCGAGCGACTCACCCGTGCGTGCTGCAGCTGAAACTCTACTATCGCCTGCTGCTGCTCGCACAGTCTGGCCAGCATGTACAAGGTGGAGTTCCACCTTGTGGGCACGTCGCATATGAGGCGGTGAGCGGGAAGGCTGAAGTTACGCTGCAACAATGACAGGAGAGCAGCAGCAGGGTTATAACGCCGAAAGCACGCACAGACGGCCCGCACTTTATGCGGCAGCTCTGACATATGGGGGTAATTTTTAAGGAATTTCTGCACCACCAAATTCAGCACATGCACCAGGCAAGGGATGTGCGTCAAACCGGCTAGTCCTAGAGCTGCTACGAGATTTCGCCCATTATCGCACACCACCATGCCGGGCTTGAGGCTGATTGGCACAAACCACTCATCGGTCTGTTGTTCAAGGCCTGTCCACAGCTCCTGCGCGGTGTGGGGTTTGTCCCCCAAACAGATACGTTTTAAAACTGCCTGCTCTCGTTTACCCCTGGCTGTGCTGAAGTTGGTGGTGAAGGTATTACGCTGAATGGATGTGGAGCTGGTAGAGGATGAGGAAGCAGAGTAGAAGGAGGAAGCAACAGGAGGCAAACTGAAGCGCGCTGCAATCCTCGGTGGTGGAAGGACATGCGCCAAACTGCTATCCGCCTCAGGCCCAGCCACCACTGTATTTACCCAGTGTGCTGTTAGGGAGATATAACATCCCTGACCGTGCTTACTGGTACACGTAGCCGTAGTCAGGTGCACCTTGCCACAGATGGCGTTGTGCAGTGAACACCTGATTTTATCCCCTACTTGCTTTTGAAGGGAAGGGATGGCTCGCCTTGAAAAGTAGTGGCGGCTGGGCACGACGTACTGTGGGACAGCCACCACCATAAGGCCTTCAAAACTATCCGTCTCCACCAGACGGAATGACAGCATTTCAAAAGCCAGTAATTTAGAAATGCTGGCATTTAGAAATGCTGGTGGGTAGGGGGGTACTTCCTCTTTCGCTCCAGTGTTTGGGAGAAAGACAGCTAAACGCTTCCATGGGACATTATGGAGATGCTTGGTGACCCAGGTGGTGGCTTTGATGGAAGATCCAGAGGTGGATGAAGAGGCCGAGACTGCAGCAGAAGAGGAAGCAGAAGGAGCCAGAGACCTTTCTTGGTTTTTGAGGTGTCTACTCCACTGCAGCTCGTGCTTTGCACTTAAATGCCTGGTCATGCAGGTTGTGCTCAGGTTGAGAACGTTTATGCCTTGCTTCAGGCTCTGATTGCACAGCATGCAAACCACTCGTGTCTTGTCGTCAGCACATTGTCTGAAGAACTGCCACACCAGTGAACTCCTTGGAGCTGGCTTTGGTGTGCTCGGTCCCTTGCTGCGGTGGGCAGTAGCAGGCATACTGTCTAGAAGACGGCCGCTCCACTTTTGCACCCTGCTCCCTCTTCTGCTGTGCTGGTGGCTCTGTGCGACCACGGCCTCTTCCTCCGAATTACATAGGTCACTCGCAAGACCTTGATTCCATGTGGGGTTGAGGACCTCATTGTCCTCCACATCATCTTCCACCCAGTCTTCACCCCTGCCTTCCTTGTCGGTCTGCACACTTTCAAAAGCAGTTGGCACCTGTGTTTCGTCATCATCCGAGACGTGCTGCGATGGTCCTCCCATGTACTTATCTTGAAATCTAAGTGGTTGGGCATCGGTGCACTCAATCTCTTCCACTTCTGGGGCAGGGCTAGGTGGATGGCCCTGGGAAACCCTGCTAACAGAGTCATCAAAAAGCAAAAAAGACTGCTGCATGACTTGGGGCTCAGACTGCTTGGCTGATTTGCAAGGTGGTGAGGTGAAAGACTGATGGACATTGGCTGCAGGTGCCAACTGTGGTCTTTCAGCAGGAGACTGGGTGGGAGACAATGTGAAGGAACTGGATTTACTGTCAGCAACCCAATCTACTTACGGCTGTACTTGTTCAGGCCTCACCATTCGTAGAGCTGCATTAGGCCCGACCAAATATCGCTGCAGGTTCTGTCGCCTACTCCCACCTGAGGAAGGGGTTTCACTTGTGCGTGTAGCTGGCACAGATCGACCACGTCCTCTCCCTGCAACAGAAGCTCCACCAGCAGTACCACGATATGGGCCACGTCCCTTATTTGACGCTCTTCTCATATTTCTCGAATTTATGATCTTGCCCTAAATGGGTGTTTAATTAATAGAAGAATAGAACGACAGTATGTAAAGGGTGTATCTCACACGGCCTGAACTAGACTAGGCCTCAATTAAAGATTTGTTTGCCCAAAATGGCTCTATTTCAAATCCCTGAATCAAACCCCTGTATGTAAAGGATGTATCTCACACGGCCTGACCCACTGTAGGCCTCAATTCAATATTGGTGCACCAAATGGCGGTATTTCAAATCTCTGAATCTAACCCAAATGTATTAAGGGTGTATCTCACAATGATATATGCAGCAAAGGCTGCCAAATAAACTTTTTTTGCCCAAACTGGTGTTTGTTTAATAACTCAATATGGCAGCGGTAACCCAGGAATTTCAAATGTGCTTATGCTGCAAGGCCTGAAATATTGTGTATTTTGCCCCAAAAAGGGTGTTTTATTAATGAAATAATATAAGCCCTGTATATACAGGGTGTATCTTACACGGCCTGACCCACTGTAGGCCTGAATTAAAGATTTCTTTGCCCAAAATGGCTGTATTTCAAATGCCTGAATCAAACCCCTGTATGTAGAGGGTGTATCTTACACGGCCTGACCCACTGTAGGCCTGAATTAAAGATTTCTTTGCCCAAAATGGCTGTATTTCAAATGCCTGAATCAAACCCCTGTATGTAGAGGGTGTATCTCACACGGCCTGAACCACTGTAGGCCTGAATTCAATATTGGTGCACCATATGGTGGTATTTCAAATCTCTGAATCTAACTCAAATGTATTAAGGGTGTATCTCACAATGACATCTGCATCAAAGGCTGCCAACTAATTTTTGCCCAAACGAGTGTTTGTTTAACAACTGAATTTGACAGCAGTATATAAGCCTGTAATTTCACACGTGCTGATGCTGAAAGGCCTGAAAATAGTGTTTTTTGGCAAAAAAGTCTGTTTTTAAAACCCCAGAAAATGATGGGTGTATTTCTAGCTTAAATTACACACTGACTAATCCAGATGTTGTATATTGCCAAAAAAGTGTTCTTTTGGTAACAGAATATGAAAGCTGTATATATTAAACTTGAATTTAACACTTTCAGATCAGGAAAATACATTATTTGGCCAAAAAAAAGTGTTTTTTTAAAACTCTAGAAAATGATGGCTGTATCTCTACCTTAAATTGCACACTGACTAATCCAGATGTTGTATATTGCCCAAAAAATTTGGATTTTCAATATCTCAAAAGCTCAGATGCAGTGCTGGTGCATTGAGCTTGCATAAAATGGCCGCCGCTCACCTAACTTACAGACGGATAAAAGTTGTTGTTTTTTGGTCAATGGGCTCAGGGCAAGGTAAAAGGATTTGTGCCCTGCACCCACACAACTATTTGTTTGTAGATCGCTGAGTTAGATTCTCTCCTATTCTCTCCCTGAAATCACCAGTCCAGCAGCATCCTCTCCCTACACTTGTGCAGCGCTACGTGACTCAAGCTTATATAGAGCCTGGGTCACATGCTGCTCTGGCCAATCACAGCCATGCCATTAGTAGGCATGGCTGTGATGGCTTCTAAGGTCAGACAGTTAACTGCTTGTTGATTGGCTGCTCTGCAGCCTTTCAAAAAGCGCAGAGAAAACACCGAACCCAAATTTTTACTGAAATGTTCGGGTTCGGGTCCGGGGTCCAAAAATCCTAAAGTTCGGTACGAACCTGAACTTTACAGTTCGGGTTCGCTCAATCCTATAGAAACTCAAAAAAAGTGACCCCATTTTGGAAACTATGGGATAAGGTGGCAGTTTTGTTGGTACTATTTTAGGGTACACATGATTTTTTTGGCACCGTTTTTATTTTTTGTTATTTTCAACATTCATCTGACACATTAGATCATGTGGTATTTTTATAGAGTAGGTTGTTATGGACACGAAAATACCAAATATGATGTTTGTTTCATTTTTATATAATAAAGCATTTTTGAAAAATAAGATTTTTTTAGTGTCTTCACATTTCAAAGCCTTAGTATGTGATTATTGTTTGATTGGTACTATTGTGGGGTGCGTATGACTTTTTGATTGCTTGCTATTACCCTTTTTGTGATGTAAGGTGACAAAAAATTGCTTTTTTCTCACACTTTATTTTTCACGGTGTTCATCTGAGGGTTTAGGTCATGTGATAATTTTATACAGCAGGTTCTTAGGGAAGCGTAGATACCTAATATGTCAACTTTTTTTATTTAAGTTTTGCACAATAATATATTTTTTTAAACAAAAATCTTTTTCGGGTCTCCATAGTCTGAGAGCCATATTTTTTTTACTTTTTGGGCCATTGTCTTAGGTAGGGTATAATTTTTGCGTGATGAGATGACGGTTTGATTGGCACTATTTTGGGGTGCATAGGGGTTTTTGATCGCTTGCTATTACACTTTTTGTGATGTAAGGTGACAAAAAATAGCTTTTTTTACACACTTTCTTTTTACGGTGTTCACCTGAGGGTTTAGGTCATGTGATATTTTTATACAGCAGGTTCTTACGGATGCGTCAATACCTAATATGTCTACTTTTTTATTAATTTAAGTTTTACACAATAATATCTTTTTTTAAACAAAAAAAAATCATTTTCGGGTCTCCATAGTCTGAGAGCCATAGTTTTTTTTATGTTTTGGGCGATTGTCTTAGGTGTTTTGTGGGTTGAGATGATGGTTTGATTGGCACTATTTTGGGCTACATATGACTTTTTGTTCGCTTGCTATTACACTTTTTACTCACATTCCCCAGCGTGCGGGAGTAGAGGCGGTCGTGGATATGCTTAAATCTACAGACAAGGATGAAGTCTATGTCCATTTTGTTGAAGAAGCACTTCTTTTTGTATTGGGTAACAACACTTTCAGGTTTGGACAACAGTGGTATCGGCAGGTACACGGCACGGCGATGGGGACGCCAGTGTCGTGTACCTTTGCCAATATATACCTCAATAACTTTGAGAGCAGATATGTGTTTAATACAAAGAATACCTTTCTGATCAATATACAGATGTTTTTGCGCTATGTGGATGATGTCTTCATGGTGTGGAGGGGAACTCGTGCTTCATGCAAGGAATTTGTTTCCTATTTAAATCGCGAGAATGACATGAACATGCGTTTCACCTTAAATTTAGATTTTCTTGATGTTCGTGTCATTATACGCGATGGGGAAATCGTAACAGAGGGTTATCGGAAACCCACTGCCTCCAATTCCCTTCTACACCATGGAAGCTTTCATCCACTTGGCGTAAAAGACGCCATACCTTATGGACAATTTACACGGTTAAAGCACATTAATAGCAGGAGGGATGGTTATGTAAGACAGGCAACTGAACTCAAGAATCGCTTATTGAAGAGGGAATATCCTTTGAAAATGCTGGATGAAGCATTTATTAGGGCAAATAGAAACACACAGTATGAATTACTACATCAAAGCAAGAAAGTGGAGGAAGACAACCGCTTTGTGTTTGTATTTAAATATAGCCCTATGGCCGACTCAATCAAAAAAATTATCCACGATAACTGGGATCTATTAAAGAATGAGAGTAGTCTAGATAAATTTACGGACAAAAAGCCTCTCATTGCTTTCCAAAAAAACACATACTCTGAGGGATCATTTAGTTAGTAGCCGCATGAAATGTGAACAAAATCCAGATCAGTGGTTAGGCGTGAAAAAACCTTTAGGGAACCATCGATTCGGTAATTGCTCCTTCTGTGGATATATCCTCCGGGACAAGGTCCTCACTAGGAGGTGTATCACACAGAATGAGACAATTCTGCACGTGCAAAACCACGTACGTGGTCTATGTAGTTAAATGTGAGTGCGGAGCATTCTATATAGGCAAGACAATTAGGCCCATGTTAGAGAGATTCCGGGAACACCTCAATTCCATCAGAACAAGGAAAGGTTGCCCCTGTTTTATAGATCATTTATGGCAGAAACATGGGGGAGATAAAAAATGCCTGGGTTTTGCTGGAATTGAGGTGATTCCAGTAATGACACAAGGAGGTGATAGGCATCGCCTCTTATTACAAAAAGAAGCGCGATGGATAATCCGTACGGATGCCATGGGTCCTTTAGGCCTTAATGATCGCAATGACCTTAGTGTATTTGAGATGTAATTTAATTGCTATGGTTGATTGTTTTGTAACACGCATATAGGTGATGTCCTTTGCGGATTGAGAGTTATGCCCCTTGAGGGTTAATCTCACGCTCCTCCTTAAATAGGCCAGCACACCTGCCTGCGTCATACAGGTAGCCAGAAGAAGCACATTCGTGCGAAACGGCTGTTGCTGCCCTTCGCCGCTTAGGCGGCTTTTGTTCATTGTGAAGGCTTGTTCGCCTCAGCCCTACTATGTCTGCATGTTTTTTTGCTACCGCTGTAAAGAAAGAAATGAAGACATCCTGCAGCTGGTGAGTGCCGCTGATTTTCTTACTTCTCTTTTGGTGGATACACTTTTTGTGATGTATGGTGACAGTAAATGGCTTTTTTGGCACCGTTTTTATTTTATTTTTTTACGGTGTTCACCTGAGGGGTTGATGTTTTAGTGTCTCCATATTCTGAGAGTCATAGTTTTTTTATGTTTTGGCTGATTCTTAGATAGGATATCATATTTGCGGGATGAGATGAGGGTTAGATTGATACTATTTTGGGGGGCATACTACTTTTTTATCGCCTGGTGTTGCACTTTTAATGATGTAAGGTGACAAAAAAATGTTGTTTTTTTAGCACAGTTTTTATTTTACTTTTTTGACGGTGTTCATTTGAGAGCTTAGGTCATGTGATATTTTTATAGAGCCGGTCGATATGGACGCGGCGATACCTAATATGTCTACTTTTCTTTTTTTCTCTATTTTTTAAGATTTTTTTTACTTTATTTTGGGAAAAGGACGCTTTTTTTTAAACATTTTTTTACACTTTATTTTTTGTCCCATTCTGGGACTTCAACTTTTGGGGGTCTGATCCCCTTTACAATGCCATCGGGTCCCCGTCACAGCAGCGTGGAGACCCGATGGCTGCACTCTCCCTCCCTCCACACATCGCACGTGCCGCGGTCAGCGCTGACCGCGGCACATCAAGGGTTAATGCACCGGCATCTGTGATTTCACCGATGTCGGCACAGGCAGCAGGGGTCTGGCTATCATTGACTGCTGGACCCCTGCCGCGCCCGATCTCAGCGCCATACATGTACGGCGCTGGTCTTTAAGTCACGGACATCTGCACCGTACATGTATGGCCCAGGTACTTAAGGGGTTAATCAGTCTGTTATTTGTGTCGGTAACATAAACCCATTTTATGGAGGCAGATACACTTCATTTGCATCCGTGACATGAAAATACAATTGTTAATTTGTCTGTTAATTCTCTCGGTGACCTATAGCCATTTTTTGGGGTGCACAGCACCTCATTTGCATCTGTGACTCTGGTGTTGTTGGAGCTCCTGCTGCAGTGAGAAGATGTTGACTATCTGTGCCAGCTACGCTCCCAAATGAAACACCTTCCTCTGGTGCACACAGGCGATAAGGGCGTTCTGCGTCATTTTGTGGGCCAGAACAAATCTGCTACTGCCTGTTCTTGTTCTGGCCTCACGAATTGTGAGGCCAGAACAAGTACAGGCGGCAGCAGATTGGATGGCTGACAGTTAGTGTTGATCGAGCACCAAAGTGCTCGGGTGCTCTACCGAGCACAATGAAAGTCAATGGGAGAACCTAAGCATTAAACCAGGCACCCCCTGCTCTGAAGAGGAGAGGGTTAGTGATGAGCGGCAGGTGCAATATTCGAATTTGCGATATTTCGCAAATATTTTGTAGAATATTCATTGAATATTCACGAATTCGAATATTCGTTATATTCTAAGTTCCTTTTTTACTCGAAAATCGGCAAGGTAATGATTGCGTAATATGCGAATATTACGCAATCAATACAGGCGTGGGTCAAAAACGAATATATAGCACTATAGAATACAGTGCTATATATTCTTTTTTCCGAATATTCGTCATTTTTTCCATTTGAACACATGATTCCTCTTTGCTTCTTGCTTGTGGGCCAATGAGTCATTGGGCAAAAGCAATTTAAGCAGGGAGGAATCATGACTTCAGAAAAAAATGACAAATATTTAAAAAAACGAATATATAGCACTATATTGAATATAGTGCTATATATTCGTTTTTTAGAATATTCATCATTTTTTTTTCATCTGAAGTCATGATTCCTACCTGCTTAAGTTGCTTGTGGGCCAATGACTCATTGGCCCACAAGTAAGAAGCAGGGAGGAATCATGTGTTCAGATCGAAAAAATGCTGAATATATTAGAAAAACTAATATATAACACTATATTCTAAATATTTGCGAATTTTCAAAGTTGTGATATTCGAGATAAAAATTAGCTTTTTAAATATTCGTGCTTAACACTAGAGAGGGTGACTGGTTTACAGAAAAAGGTTAGAAATTGATGGAAACACCACCAAAATGGTTTGGAAACAGCGTGGGAAGGACATCTGGATGCATCTTCGACTCTTATTACCTATGACATACGATAGACAACCACACAAAAGCTATATGCCAAATGCCGGTTATGTGCAAGTCAACAATCCATCCATGAGACAGATACAGTCAGCACACCTTACAATGGCAGCCTTGTGCACTATGAGACATTCAAAACCAGCTCTCATCTGACCGAGAGCCAGTAAGCCTCAAAGTTGCTTCATATCTGTTGGATGGCTTGGGTGGACCTGCGCACCTAGATTATTATGTTGTGTTCCGTTCCGCAAAATGGGGTTCCGTTGTTCCGTGATCCGTTTCCGTTTTTGTTTCCGTGTGTCTTCCTTTATTTTTGGAGGACCACCAGACATAAAGGAAAGTAAAAAAAATCTAAGTCAAGTTTGCCATGCAAATGATAGGAAAAAAACGGACGCAGACGCGGATGACAATATTGTGTGCCTCCGCATTTTTCCACGGTCCCATTGACTTGAATGGACCCGCGAACAGTTTTCCGTGAAAAAAAATAGGACAGGTTATATTTTTTTTGACGGACTAGAACCACGGATCACGGACGCGGATGGCAAACGGAGCATTAGCCGAGTTTTCAAAGGACTCATTGAAAGTCAACGGGTCCGCAGAAAATCACGAAAAACTGAACAACGGACACGGAACACAACAACGGTCGTGTTTATGAGGCCTTAGGGTGACAAAAATATTTTTGATTGTCCTAACATAATATTTAACAACCTTTCTATACAGTTTTGTCATGTAAACTCATTTGCATAAACATGGGCATATGGGGAAGACACGCAAATGGGCAGAATCTGCCTTGTTTTTCAGCTGAAAAACCATTTGCATCGAAAATTTGTGATTACAATTTTTGCAATCTACACTACTCATGAACAACGCCATCTATTGGATTCATAGTCTTGTCATAACACTATGAAACCAATAACATATAAAGCATCATCAGTCCTTACATAAAGACACACTACAATGATACTACACGATAATAAATCCACATGAACTCCAAAATTAGACACTGTATACCTCCAGGAATACCTATAATAAAAAGAAAACTTTAAACCACATCACCTGTATAGAAGGGGGGAGGGAAATGTTTAGGGAAATGATTATTGCACTGTTTATATGTGTTTTATCTTTGTTTTCACTGCATATCTGTAAAAAAGGAATATGACCTGTAATTTGATCCAATATGTACCTTTGAATGTAAATGTGCAAATTATATCAAAACCTAATAAAATGTATTAAAAAAAAAAGACTATGAAAACAATAGATGGTGCTGTTCATGAGTCATGAACAACACCATCTATTAGATTTATAGTCTTATGACAAGACTATGAATCCAATAGATGGCGCTGTTCATGAGTAGTGTTCATCGCGAATATTCTAATCACAATTTTTTATCGCAAATTTCCATGACCATGAATATGCAAATGAGTTTACATGACAAAACTGTATAGAAAGGTTATTAAATATTATGTTAGGACAATCAGAAAACTTTTTGTCACCCTAAAGATAATGTTCTAGATGCGTAGGTCCACCCAAGCCATCCAACAGATATGAAGCAACTTTGAGGCTTACTGTCTCTCTGTCAGATGAGAGCTGGTTTTGAATGTCTCAGTGCACAAAGCTGCCATTGTAAGGTATACTGAATATATATGTCTCATGGATAGATTGTTGGCTTGCACATACCTGGCTTTTGGCATATAGCCTTTGTGTGGTTGTTTATTGTATGTCATAGGTAATGGGAGTCCAATATGCATCCAGACATCCTTCCCATGCTGTTTTCAAACCATTTCGGTGGTGTTTCCATAAATTTCTAATCTTTTTCTGTGAACCAGACACCCTCTCTTCTTCAGAGCAGGGGGTGCCTGGTTTAATGCTCGGGTCTCCCATTGATTTTCATTGTGTTCAATTGTGCTCGAGCATATGCAGTATTCGGCCAAACACTGCGATGTGCCGAGCATAGCGATGCTCGAGCCGAACTGCTGTTCGGCCGAGCATGCTCGCTCAACACTACTGACAGTGCCTCCAGTTCCTTTACATTATCTGCCATCCGGTTCCCTGCTGAAAGCGCAGAGATGGCACCAGTGGACAGAGCCTGAAGCACAGCATAAATGTTCTAAACCTGAGCACCACCTGCATGATCAGGCATCTAACTGCAAAGCACGAGCTGCAATGGAGTGGACACCTGAAAAACCACAAAAGATCTGAGGTTCCTCCTGCTCCCTCTTCTGCTGCGGTCTTGGCCTCTTCCACCCCCTCTGGAGTGACAGGGCTCACTGGCACCCAGCAAAGAGAGGATGTGAGAGCAATACCACCACCTCCAGTGTCACCGAGCATCTACACACTGTCCCATGGAAGTGTTCAGCTGTCCATCCCCCAAACACTGGAGAGAAAGAGGAAGCACAACCCTACTACCCTGAATGCCAGCATTTAAAAATTCCTGGTCTTTGAAATGCTGTCCTTCCATCTGGTGGAGATGGACAGTTTTAAAAAGTTGATGATGGTGGCTGTCCCACAGTACGTACCCTGCACTAACAAATGGCGAAAAAAATCAGGTGTGAGCTGCGCAACACCATCAGTGGCAAGGTCCACATAACCACTGATACGTGGACCTATAAGCACGGGCAGGGACATTATATCTCCCTAACTGCCCAATGGGAAAATGTAGTGATGGCTGGGCCTGAGGCGGATAGCAGTTTGGCGCATGTCCTTTCGCCACAAAGGATTGCTGGACGTTTCTCGGTGCTTCCTGTTGCCTCCTCTTACTCCGTTTTCGTCTCTACAGCCTCCGTATCCGTCTTTACTTTCTCCTCATCCAGTTAGCATAACACCTGCACCACCAACTTCAACACAGCCAGGGGGAAATGATAGCAGGCTGTTCTGAAACTCATGTTTGGGGGAAAACCCCACGCAGTGCAGGAGCTGTGGATGGGCATCGAAGAACAGACTGATGAGTGATTGTTGCCACTGAGCCTCAAGCCCGGCATGGTGGTGTGCGATAACGGGTGAAATCTCGTAGCAGCTCCGGGCCTAGCCAGTTTGACACACATCCCATGCCTGGCGCATGTGCTGAATTTGTTGGTGCAGAGGTTACTGAAGAATTACCTCGAGATGTCAGAGCTGCTTCAGAAAATGCAGGCCATCTGTGCGCGCTTTCTGCTTTTTCACCCTGCTGCTGCTCGCCTGTTTGCACTGCAGCGTAGCTTCTGCCTTCCCGCTTACCGCCTCATATGCAATGTACCCACAAAGTGGAACTCCACCTTGCACATGCTGGAGAGACTGTGAGAGCAGCAGCAGGAGATAGTGGAGTTTCAGCTACAGCACACCGTTCAGTCGCTCTGCTGAACAGCACCACTTCACGGCCAATGAATAGGCCTCCATGTGGGACGCTTGTGTTGTGTTACACTGTTTTGAGTACTCTACTAACATGGCCTTCTTGAAAAAATGCTTCAGCTGATGATGGGTGAGGATGTGGTGACACAGGAGGAAGGGGCGAAGGAACAAGAATCATTCACACAGTTATCAGGCCAGTCGCCCACCCATGGCTCAGAGGTACCAACACAGGACAGGTACACAACTGTCCAGCCAGGGCACAGTTCTGGAGGATGAGGAGGATGATGATGATGAGGAGAAACGGCGTTCACAGCAGGGTGGCAACCTAATCAGCTCACAGGCATCACTGAAGTGTGGCTGGGCGGATACAGAGGACACAGACAATACACCTCCCACCGAGGACAGCTTGTCGTTGCCTCTGGGCAGCCTGGCACACATAAGTGACTACATTCTGTGGTGCCTGCTCAACGACTGCTGAGTTACCCCCATTGTTACCAGTGCTGATTACTGGGTGGCGGCTGCCCTGCTGGATTCCCACTACAAGGACAAAGTGCCGTCCTTACTTCCATAACTTGAGCATGATAGGAAGATGCGCAAGTAAAAGCACACGCTGGTAGATGTTCTACTGACAGCATTCCCACCTGACAGCAGGGGCTCAGTGGAAGCACCAGGAGGAGGAAGTCACCAACGCAGATGGGGCACCGCCAGCACCTCAGAAGAGAGGGTTAGCATTGCCGAAATGTGGAATAGCTTTGTCAGCACGCCACAACATCCAGTACCACCATCTTATACGGAATGTCTTAGCAGGAGGCAGCATTTCAGCAGCATGGTGGAAAAGTACATGTGCCACATCTGCACACACTGACTGATGGGTCAGCCCTATTTAACTTATGGGTCTCCAAACTGGAAACATGGCCAATTGGACACATAAATGCTGGATCACATGGTGCACTGCCATTCTGCTCTAACTAGTGTAGGGACAGAACACTGCTGCAGGAAGTGAGAGTGTTAGGCCTTTATTATTTTTTAAAAACAGTGCTGGTGAACTGTAGACATTATTGATTGGTGCAATACAGCTCCTTTGCACCACTGAGACAGAAATACCATACTTAATCATACTGTTCAGTCTGAGGGTTTACTGTTGGCATTTTTTTCAGTGCAATCCTACTCCTTTTCATCATTGACTGGGAAATATAATAGTAAATAATCTTGTTCATTGGGTAGGTGTGACCTACCAATTTTTTTTATGTAAAAAAGCCTTTACTTGCCACTGTCACAGGGAAATCTAATAGTTAATCAGCCTGTTAATTGGGTTGGTGAGACCTACCTATGTTTTTTTTTGTGAAAAAACACTATAATTGCCACTGTCACAGGGATATATAATGTTAATCAGCCGGTTAATTGGGTCGGTGAGACCTACCCTTTTTTTGGTGAAAAAACATTGTACTTGCCACCGTCACAAGGATATGTGTTAAGGCTAGCTGTAGGCTAGCCTGGATTTGTGGGAGGAGCCGGTACCTGTCTTAAGGCGGTCCGGCTCACACAGGCATCACGTCGGCATTCGGACGTCCGCTACTTCCGGGTGTGACGTCCTCATCAAGTGTCCCGCACGAGTCGGAGCTCAGAGACGCCGGGTGGTGCCTTTTCTTTTCAGCCTGCAAGCTGCCACAAATCATCTTTCGGATCGCTGGTTTGTTTGTGAAGTGGGGAAACGTGAGGGAGGGTAGGAGGGTGTGAGGCAAGGGGAAGTGTTCGGGAGGATCGCTTCTCCTCATTGCGATCAGGCACATGCGGTTCGGGACTTGGCACCAGGGGGCAGCATTGCCACATGTCTAGCTCATTGCCTCATTCTGAGACAATTCATTCAGAATTTTCTAAGTTCACACATTGGGCTGCGAGTCACCTGGGCACAGCGTGACTAGGCTCTGGTAACTGGGTCCTGGTGCCATTATCTGTGTTGGTTGCTTGTAAGGTTCTCTGGTTGTGCACATGATTGGCATTTATGACATACAGTACATACATACCTTAACATATAGTTCCGCACATCAGTCAGCTTTGACGTAAAAAAAAAAAAGAAAAAAAGGGGGGTTGTTTAAAAAAAAAAAAGGGAAACCTTTTCCCACCAAAGCTTCATGCATACACCACTAGCATAGGTGCATTCACTAGTACAGCCACCCTCTCGCACGACAGACAGCTACACCCCGTATCATCTCGTAGATTAGTGTCATACGTCATACGGTCTGTTTTCCACAATTCCTATACTTACATGCAGTGTTCGTTTTTAATTAGTCTGTCACGTCACAGATTCAGGTAAACTCGGGCTCGCTTCATACGTCAGTGGAAACGACTATCATACTCCCTGTCAGCCTCGCCGGCTTCTCGTTCATTCATATCATGCTGCTGGGGAGGAAAAAGGGGGAGTTTAGAGTCTGTCACCTTGTCTGCCGGCTTACGGGCAGCAGGTCGTAGGGTTAACAGTTTTTTTTTCCCCTTTTCTTTTGTGTTGTTTTCAGTGGTCATGTCTCAGCCTTCAGATATTGAGGAGTTTGTGTCCTTGCCTCCGTCTCCAAGCAGAGGGTCCGAACACGGTAGCACTCCATCTCTCAGGTCTTGGACAGTGCCTAAACTGACGGCCGAACTTCTCAGGAGAGGCATTCCGTTCGCAGCTACAGCCAGAAAGGCGGAACTGTTCAGACTTCTTTTCCCCGCTACACCACAGGCCAGGCCTGCTGCTAGCAGCGACAATACTACCATCAACAACTCGTTGGTGCAGATACACGCGGTGTTGAACACACTCACGAGTTCCATCCAGGATTTACAAACCCGGATGGAGGTGATGGAGCAGCGTCGCGACCCCCCCCCCCCCCTAGCAGTTGGGCCAGCCAGTGGCACGGCACCTCCGGCTGTGGTGGCAGGTACTGTGCCTACTTTATTATCAACAGCTAACCTGTCACAGGGTGGGGGGGTACCTTCAGTGGCGCCGGTGTATTTTGTTAGGCCTAGCATAAAAAAGGACATCTTGGAGGGCAAGGATGTCAACCTGGCATCCTTGTTAATAACGTCCCATGACGTAACGGAAAACGGAAAACAAGTCCTTTGGCTGTAGCGAGTTGTTGGTGGTGCTCAAAACCAAGGACCCCAGGCTCAGTCGCAAACTAACATTGGCCGAATTCGTCCTGGCCTTCAGCCTGTTCAGAGACGTTTTGTGTTCTGCCAGCCCTAACAGAAGAGAAGAGTTGGACACTTACCTCTACAGGGTGGTGGATTTGGCACACAAGTACGGGGGTTCAGCATTCTATGATTATCATAGGTCCTTCTCAGCCAAAGCGACAGCCATTTGGGCCCAGTTTCAGGTAGTCACAGACTGGAGCAATATTGACATGGAACTATTTTGTAGGCACTTCGCCAGTTTAAAATCCCTGGTGTGCGCCACATGTCAATCTCCTGCTCATACTACCACTTGGTGCCCATTGGCTGACCTCACAGCTGCTCCCAGTACCTCCAGAGGTGGGATCAACCCGGGTCCTAGTCAGCAGTCAACCCAGTTTGACAAGCTAGGGAGACCTATTCACTATTTAGGGAAAGCCCAGCTGTGTAATAACTTCAACTATGCCATCTGCGATTTCAGCCAGTGCAGGCTACTGCATGTCTGTGCCACATGTTTCAGGGCACATCCGGTCACGGTCTGCACCTTGAAGTCGGCATGACTGAGCCAGGTGAATGTGGAATTATTAGACCAGCTGCTGCGGCTTCACCTGGTTCAGCCGTTCCGCGCATTCCTGGTGGAGGGGTTTTCCCGGGGGTTCCACACTGGGCTCATCACCCTGCCACAGCAGACTCATGAATGCCCCAACCTACAGTCTGCTTCCAAACATGCTGGTCTGGTGGACCTACTGTTGGCAAGTGAGCTGGACAAGGGCTTCGTCATAGGTCCTTTCCAGTCCCCTCCTTTTCCCACATGGAGGGTGAGCCCGGTGGGGGTGGTGCAGGGAAAATATTCAAATAAATTTAGTTTGATTTATGATTTGTCTGCTCCACATTCTTCCCACGTTCCAAGTCTCAACTCGTTGATTCCGATCTGAGGAATTTTCTTTGAAGTATACTTCTGTGGACCAGCCTATCCAGGTCATTCTCCAGACTGGTGAGGGTGCTTGGCTGTCCAAAGCAGATATCTCTGATGCGTTCAAATTGCTGCCCATTAGGCCATCTCTCTGGCAGTGGGATGGTATCAAATGGAGAGATGTGTATTATTTCGCCACCAAGTTGACGTTTGGTTCCAAGAGCAGCCTCAGTCTGTTTGACAATTTAGCGCAGGCACTGGAATGAATTTTGTTGGAAGTACGGGGTTGCCAGAATATCATTCATTACCTGGATGATTTTCTGTTGATCGAAGGCCCCTCACAGGCGCCTGTTGACTTGCAAGTTTTCTTGCAAGTTTTCAAGGAGTTAAACATTCCGGTGGCTGACCACAAAACAGAAGGGCCTGCGCAGGTTGTCACGTTCTTAGGGATCTCCCTGGATTCACGCGACATGTCGGCCAGTCTGCCACAAGACAAACTCGACAGGATCAAGTCAGGTGTCCGTTCCTTGGTCATGTCTCAGGTTTGCACCAAGAGAGAATTGCAGTCTCTGTTGGGCATGTTAAACTTTGCCATGAGGATCATTCCTCAGGGTAGATCATTCATTTCAAGATTGTTAGTCTTACTGCAAGAAACCAGTGATTTGGACGCATCAGTGCATCTTAATGCCAACGCCCAGGCAGATCTGTTCATGTGGGACAGGTTTCTCAGCGGGTGGAATGGCATTTCCATGTTTATTCCAAGGGCTACTTTCGACTCCCCACACGTATTTTCAGATGCGGCTGCCTCGGTAGGTTTCGCTGCCATATTTGGCTCACATTGGTTCGCCGGCTCGTGGCCCACGGAGGTACTACAGATGCCGGGGTTTTCTCAGACGTCGGCGTTGTTTGAGATCTATCCTATCGTAGCAGCTGCTATAGTTTGGGGGCGCAGGTGGTCGGGTCACACGGTGGTTTTCCACACTGACAACATGGCGACTGCAGAGATGATCAACAAGGGTAGATCCAAATCTTTACTCGTTATGTCTTTCATGCGCAGATTGACCTGGATAGCTCTGGAGCAGGGGTTTCATTTTCATGCCCTGTTTTTGGACGGGGCGAGCAATGTTGCAGCTGATGCTTTGTCTCGTCTTGATTTTTCACGCTTTTTCTTACAGAACCCAGAAGCAGACTCAGTGGGCACCCCGGTACCGGACTGGCGGCTGCTGATGTTGGATTAGACTCTCTGATGGTGGTCGCCAGTTCACTCATTACAAAGTCGTTGTCGGCCAGTACGCTGAGGTCGTACCACCGAGCGTGGGTGGTTTTCTCAAACTTTCAGTTGGCATATCCTAGGGGTAACACTGGTCAGGTCAAGTACATGGTGGCCTTTGTATCGTATTGTCACTCAGTATTGGCCCTATCCTACAATACGATTAGGCTCTATTTGGCAGGGGTGCAGCATTTTTTGGCACTTCAAGAGCCGGACAGACCTTCTATATTTTCGGCTCACCCAATCAAGGCCGTCCTCAGAGGTATTAAGTAAAGTTAGGTCACGGTCAAGTCGGTCCGTTGACCTATTACGGGGGACATATTTTGCAGTCTGTCGGAAGTTCTTGCATTATCACCATTCGGAGTCCTTCCCAGTCTTGTGATCAAATCAGCCATGTACTTAGCATTTTACGGATTTTTGAGACCAGGGGAGGTGTCACAGGCTAGACAGGGGGCGGTGGCTCTCCGCAAGGGAGATTTAGTCAAGGTGGGTAGTAACTACCACTTGCAGTTGCCTCACAACAAAACCAGGCAGGTAGGTCCCGGCCACCTAGTCAAGTTCTTCCAGACCACCAACGCATGGTGTCCAGTGACAGTCTTGGACAACCTCTTTCTGGCCGTTAGTCTTCACAGCTCCACTGACCTGTTACTCCCGTTTCCTGTCGGTCCACTGACATCTAGCCAGTTCATCAACCACATCCGCATCCTGCTGACCAATGTAGGGTTGAATCCAGCGCAATTCTCGGGGCATTCTTTCCGCATCGGGGCAGCATCCGCAGCGTCCAAGCATGGGGTTCCAGTGCACATCATCAAACACTTGGGGCGCTGGAGTTCGGGGTGCTTTGTCTGCTACATCCCGGAGCCACAGGCCGAGCTGGTCCAAGCATTCAGCAAGTAGGCAGAGTAACAGGCCAGGCCAGTCCTTCCCTCACTGGTTGGTTTTTGCCCCCTTTCAGGCATACCGACCTAGTGAGGCCAAGGCACACCTCAGGCCAATTAAGTAGGGGGGGTGGCGGTTGGGCAACTCCTACTCGCATAGGTTCTGACCACAAGTGTTAAGGCTAGCTGTAGGCTAGCCTGGATTTGTGGGAGGAGCCGGTACCTGTCTTAAGGCGGTCCGGCTCACACAGGCATCACGTCAGCATTCGGACGTCCCCCGCCCACCCATTCCCACTCTTCATTCAGTCATTCATTTATCATAATCAGAGTATGCCCCCTTTCAGGCATACCGACCTAGTGAGGCCAAGGCACACCTCAGGCCAATTAGGTAGGGGGGTGGCGGTTGGGCAACTCCTACTCTCATAGGTTCTAACCACAAATAATAGTTAATCAGCCTGTTAGGGTACTTTCACACTAGCGGCAGGGGACTCCAGCAGGCTGTTCTGGCGGGTGAACAGCCTGTCAGATCCGTCCTGCCACTAGTTCACGTGTGCCCCCGGACTGCCGCTCCTCCCCATCGACTATAATGGGGGCGGGGCAGAGTTCCAGTGGCAGCACGGCATGGTAGAACCCCGTAGTATGTCTCTGATGACAATGACAAAACACAGATGTCAACTGCTGGGGCTTTCTGGGGTGTGAAGACTGGCCAGGAGGGCAGGGTTGAGTAGTGGGTGGAGGATGATGATCATGATCCTAGACCTCACATGGCATACAGGTCATGCCAGTGACGTGTACAGTTCGGAGGAAGAGGTGGGGGTCACATAGCGCTAGACTCACAGCAAAAGAGGGAGCAGGGTGCAAAAGCAGAGAAGCCGTCTCTCAGCCAGTACACCTGCTACTGCCAAACATGCCAAGAGACATTGCACACCAAATCCAGTGCAAAGGAGTTCCCTGGCATGGCAGTTCTTCAGGCAGTGTGCTGATGACAGGACACGGGTGGTTTGCACGCTGTGCAGTCTTAAGCCTGAAGCGAGGCATAAATGTTCTAAACCTGAGAACCACCTGCATGATCCAGCAAAAAACCGTGACACCTCAAGAACTACGAAAGATCAGAGGCTCCTCCTGCTCCCCCTTCTGCTGAAGTCTTGGCATCTTCCTCTCCCTCTGGAGTGACTGTGGCACCTGCAACCCCGCAAACAGAGAATGTGGCTGCAACACCACTGTCTCTGTCACTGAGCATCTCCACACCGTCCCATGGAAGCTCTCCATGCCCCCAAACACTGGAGAGAAAGAGGAAGTACCCCCCTACTCACCCGCAAGCCCTGGTCCTGAATGCCATCATTTCAAAATTGCTGGCCTTTGAAATGCTGCCATTCCGTCTGCTGGAGCCAGAGAGTTTTAAAAATGTCATGACAGCAGCTCATGACATATGGGGTTCCCAGCCGCCACTACTTTTCCAGGCAGGCCATCCCTACCCTGCACAAACAATTGGCGGAAAAAATTAGGTGTGTGCTGCGCAATGCCATCAGTGGCAAGGTCGACATAACCACCGACCGTGGACCAGTAGGTACAGGGAGGGACGTTATATCTCCCTAACTGCCCACTGGGTAAATGTAGTGACGGCTGGTCCTGAGGCGGACAGCAGTTTGGTGCATGTCCTTCTGCCACCGAGGATTGCTGGCTGTTTCTCAGTGCCTCCAGTTGCCACCTCCTCCTACTCCCGTTCCTCCTCTACCGCCTCTTCATCACGTCAGCGCTACACCTGCACCACCAACTCGAGCACAGCCAGGGGGAAATGACAGCAGGCTGTTCTGAAACTCATGTTTGGGGGAAAGACCCCACACCACACAGGAACTGTGTGTATGCATGGAACAACAGACAGAGTGGTTGGTGCCACTGAGCCTCAAGCTCGGCCTGGTGGTCTGCGACAATGAGCAAAATCTCATAGCAGCTCTAGGCCTAGCCAGTTTGATGCACATTCCTATGCGGGAAGTGTGTGCCGTGTTGAGCTGTTTTGAGTACTCTACCAACATGGCCAGCAGTGATGATGCCATCATCAGCTTTACTATCCCACTTCTGCGTCTGCTTGAAAAAACGCTTCAGGTGCTGATGATGTGGCACAGCAGGAAGAGGAGGAGAAACAGGGATCATTCCCACGGTTATCAGGTCATCCACAGGTGGCTCAGAGGGTGGGTTCCTGTACCAACAGCGCCAAGTACCCAACTGTCCAGCCAGGGCTATTTTTGGAGGATGAAGAGGAGGAGGATTCCCGTTCACAGTGGGATGTCACCAAAATCAGCTCACAGGCATCATTGGAGCATGGCTGGGACACAGACAATACATCTCCCACAGAGGACAGACGAGTTGCCCACATTCTAACTGGTGCTGATTGCTGGGTGGCCACCCTGCTGGATCCCCGCTACAAGGACAACGTGCCTTCCTTACTTCTATCACTGGAGCATGAATGGAATATTGCAGCGTCCCACTAAGTGTGTGTGGGCACTGCTTAAAAGTACTTTTTATATTATTAAGAGCACTAGGTTGTCATGTATAACTTTGTATTTGTGTATCTGCAAAATCCCTGTTAACAGGCCTATTAGGTGCAATTTATACATCCCACCACTAGATGGGGATAAAGTTCAGGTCATATATATATACCTAGGTCAGGCCTAGTGAGCCAGATGATGATCAGGATAGCTAGGAAAATGTAGTTCAGAAGAGAGAAGATCTGAGGAAGTTAGATCAAATTAGTGGGAGGAAAGATAGAGTGAAGACTTCACAACACAGATTAGTGAGTGGAGCCAACTTCGCTAGTAGGTGATACTCAGATGTGAGGCGCAGAAGAGCGTTTTCTTTCTGTAGCCGGACTATAGACTTGCATCCCTGACCAGTAGGAGAAGAGTTTGCCTCCCTGGAAAAGAAACAAGCATTCCTAGGAATTCATCGGTGATAAGAGCCATTATTGAGGGCCACAGACACCTTTGCATGGTGGAGGTTTTATAGCTTCAGGCAGCCACACCAAACGTCTAAGAGACAGTTGAGTTTTCCTGTCTAAAATATTCAGCTTGTAGGGAAAGTCAAGGAATAAGATCCAACACATCTAAAGGAACCAGGTACACCTAACCCACTGCTCCAAAACCAAGAAACCTAAACAGCCTAGAAAAAGTTGATTTGCAGACTTGACTCTGTACCATCAAAAGACTGCATATTTGTACTGCTGCAACCTAAGACACCTAAAGTAAAAGTTGTGAGTTGCATCTTACCACTGTCTACCTCCTTATTACCACTTATGGTTGTACCACCATTAACGGTACTGGCGTCACGACAAAAACCATCAAGGGACTCAGACGCAACAAGCACACTAAGCACCCCTAACATCAAGGGCACCTCAACCACCATCTTGGCTGATGCTTCCTACCACAGAGCGTGCCCCGGAGGATTTCGTGCTGTCCACCTCAACACTGTGCTGCCAGCCCAGGGAGGCTTTCTGCTAACCGTGAGTAAACTGATGAACTGTGTGTTATAAGATTTGGCCCCTCATCGGTCCACCGTGCAACTCACGTGTTGCCCCTGCGACTGGCTGGCTGCAATATGCGTGAGTACAAGCGAACACTGATAGAGGCGCTACTGATGGCATTTCCACCTGACAGCAGGGGCTCAGTGGAAGTATGAGGCGGAGATGGAGGAGGAAGTTGCCAATGTAGCAGCGGCACTGGCAGCACCTCAGAAGGGAGGGTTAGCATGGCCAAAATGTGGAAAAGCTTTGTCTGCACGCCACAATATCCAGCACCACCATCTGATACGGACCATCTTAGCAGGAGGCAGCGTTTCAGCAACATGGTGGAACAGTACATAACCACACGTCTGCACGTATTGACTGATGGTTCTGCCCCATTTAACTTCTGGGTCTCCAAATTGGCACTTGGGCTGAGCTTGTCCTTTACGCCTTGGAGGTGCTGTCCCTACAGCAAGTGTTTTGTCCGAACGTGTGTTTAGCATGTCAGGGAGGGGGCGGTAATCATGGAGGCGCTCATTCGCCTGTCCACAGCCAAAGTGGACAAGGACTTGTCCGTACCTTGGGCAAAGTAGAGAAGTATACCGGCCTCACCCAGCCATTGTTATACTCCAGTGCAGTTTGTGCGTTCTCTTTGCTATTTCCCAATGTTTTGGGGCCTCCACAAACCAAAAAAAAAATAAAAAATAAATAAACAAAAATAAAAAACTAAATAAAAAAATTTGTAAAAAGAAAACGTTATTGACCTCTTCCGCCTGCACGGCTACCTCCGCTTCTTCCGCCTGCACCGCCGCGTCCGCCTCTTCCACCTACACCATTACATCTGCCTCCTCTTCCACTAGAAACTTCTCCTCCAGGCTCAAGATTATTATGTCTTATTTGGGCAGAGTAGAGTAGGATACTGGGCGCACCCAGCCAGTGTTATACTGCAGCACACTTTGTGCGTTCTTTTTGCCATCTCCCATCTGTATGGTGGTTGACAGTTACCAAACCATCAAACTAGTGTTGGAGAGGAAATTCTTCTGTGGAGTGTTTCTGTGGCAATTTTGTAAAATTTTGAATACCACTTTGGCATCTGTCTTACTTTAGTAGGAGAAAAATTATTTTAATATATAGTCCCCAGATAGGGGATGTATGAGATCTATAACTGAGACAAAATTTTTACCCCGTTTTAACCCAGGACATACAAGCACCAAACTGTCACTCCGTGGCAATTAGCAACCTGACACAGAATTGACGGACACATGGAAAAAAACAAACAGAAACAGTGTTGGCCTCCCCCGCCTCTTCCACCTCCACCTCCACCTCTGTCTCATCCTCCACTCGGACCTCCACCTCCTGGCTCAAGATTATTATGCTTTATATTGGCAGAGTAGAGAAATAAACTGCCCACACCCCCAAAAATGGCTAAAGGTCACACACAGAATTGACAGATACATTTAAAAACTAAAAAAAAAAAAACTAAAAAAAAAAGAAATTGTGTTTGCTTCTTCCTCCACCTCCTCCGCCTCTTCCACCTACACCGCCATGTCCACAGCCTCCTCAACTTCCTACTCCACTTGGACCTCTGCCTCTTTGTTCAAGATTTTAAAAAAAATGTATTTATGTTATTTTAAGTCATTTAACTATCCACATTTGTTTGCAGGGCATTTGTACTGCTCGTATGCCCACTTTTGAGACTTTTGCAGCCCTCTAGCCCTCTCTATGACTTGTTTACAGCCATTTTAGTGCCCCAAAGTTTGGGTCCCCATTGACTTCAATGGGGTTCGTTGTTCGGCATCAAATTCGGAACCCGAATCGAACTTTGAAGTGAAGTTTGGTCAAACCCCTCAAACCCAGACATCCAGCAGTCCGCTCATCCCTACTCACACGGTTTTTTGCCTTCCTCTGGATCAAGTTACTGGCTCTGATGGCACAGCGTGCAAACCACTCGGGTCTTGTCGTCAACACATTGTTTGAAGAACTGCCACGCCAGGGAACTCCTTGAAGCTGCCTTTAGGGTGCTCGGTCCCAGATGGCGGTGGCCAGTAGCAGACGGACTCTCTTGGCGGTGGGTGTTCTGCTTTTGCCCACTGCTCCCTCTTTTGCTACGCTGCTGGCTCGGTCTCACCACTGCCTCTTCCTTCGAATTCTGAAAGTCAGTGGCACGACCTTCATTCCATGTGGGGTCTAGAACCTCATCGTCCCCTGCATCGTCTTCCACCCAGTCTTCCTCCCTGACCTCCTGTTCAGTCTACACACTGCAGAAAGATGCAGCAGTTGGCACCTGTGTTTCGTCATCATCAGAGACGTGCTGAGGTGGTATTCCCATGTCCTCATCATTAGGAAACATAAGTGGTTGTGCGTTAGTGCATTCTATCTCTTCCACCCCTGGGGAAGGGCTAGGTGGATGCCCTTGGGAAACCCTGCCAGCAGAGTCTTCAAACAGCATAAAAGACTGCTGCATAACTTGAGGCTCAGACAGTTTCCCTGATATGCATGGGGTGATGTGACAGACTGATGGGCTTGGTTTTCATGCGCCATCTGTGCGCTTTCTGCAGAAGACTGGGTGGGAGATAATGTGAACGTGCTGGATCCACTGTCGGCAACCCAATTGACTAATGCCTGTACCTGCTCAGGCCTTACCATTCTTAGAACGGCATTGGGCCACACAAAATATTGCTGTAAATTCTGCTGGCTACTGGAACCTGAGGTAGTTGGTTCACTAGGACGTGTGGCTGTGGCAGAACGGCCACGTCCTCTCCCAGCACCAGAGGGTCCACTAACACCACCACGACCATGTCCGCGTCCGCGTCCCTTACTAGATGTTTTCCTCATTTTTACCGTTCACCACAATAATTATTTGGCCCAATGTATTGAATTCAAATTCAGGCCTTTTTTTACAGGCACCTAACACTATCTGGCTATCTATTTGGGTACCATATTACACTAATACAGGCACAACAGTAACGACAGATTTAGCTGAATATAAATTGTAGGCCTAGTATTTAGGCGCTGCGTGACAGGTATACGTTTACGGACTGAATTATTTAAACTTGGAAATGCACGGTAGCGTGTGAAGTTATTGAGGATGACACTATCCGCACCTTCAATCTAATATACCCTTTTATGGATCAATTTAAACTTGGCCTGATACAGCAGAAAAAATTGATTTAGGGGATTGCTAAATTGGGAATTGTATTCAACCCAGAACAAAAACTGTGCTTTGGCGGATACAAAATAAATTGACCAGCCTCAGCAATAAACACAGATTGAGCTGAATATAAATTTTAGGCCTATTATTTAGGCGCTGGGTGACAGGTATACGTTTACGGACAGAATTAGACTTGGAAATGCACGGTAGCGTGTGTGTGAAGTTATTGAGAATGACCCTATCTGCACCGTCAATTTAATATACCCTTTTATGGATAGATTTAAAGTAGGCCTGATACAGCAGAAACCACTAATTTAGGAAATTGCTAGGTTGGGAATTGTATTTCAACCCAGAACAAAAACTGTGCTTTGACGGACACAAAATAACTTGACCAGCTACAGCAATAACCACGGATTTAGCTGAATATAAATTTGAGGCCTATTATTTAGGCGCTGGGTGACAGGTATACGTTTATGGACAGAATTAGATTTGGATATGCACAGTAGCGTGTGTGTGAAGTTATTGAGAATGACCCTATCAGCACCTTGAATCTAATATACCCTTTTAGGGATAGATTTAAAGTAGGCCTGATACAGCAGAAACCACTAATTAAGGAAATTGCTAGGTTGTGAATTGTATTTCAACCCAGAACAAAAACTGTGCTTTGACGGACACAATATAACTTGACCAGCTACAGCAATAACCACAGATTTAGCTGAATATAAATTTGAGGCCTATTATTTAGGCGCTGGGTGACAGGTATACGTTTACGGACAGAATTAGACTTGGATATGCACAGTAGCGTGTGTGTGAAGTTATTGAGAATAACCCTATCAGCACCTTGAATCTAATATACCCTTTTAATGAATAGATTTAAAGTAGCCCTGGTACATCAGAAACCACTAATTTAGGAAATTGCTAAGTTGGGAATTGTATTTCAACCCAGAACAAAAATATATCCTTTGCCAGACAGCAGACAGTATTACAATTGGCTGGCCACAGCTGAAACACCAGATTTAGGGTACTGCTATTTTGGCAATTGTATTTCACCCCTCAATAAAATAGCAAGCACAGCCAAGCCCCTAATGTAGGATATAGCCAAAAAATAACCACACTATTGATGGTTAAATGGACTTTGTGGCAGCTTGCCCCTGATGTAGGATATAGCCAAAAAATAACCACACTATTGATGGTTAAATGGACTTGGTGGCAGCTTGCCCCTGATGTAGGATATAGCCCAAAAATAACCACACTATTGATGGTTAAATGGACTTGGTGGCAGCTTGCCCTTTATGTAGGATATAGCCAAAAAATAACCACACTATTGATGGTTAAATGGACTTGGTGACAGCTTGCCCCTGATGTAGGATATAGCAAAAAATAACCACACTATTGATGGTTAAATGGACTTGGTGGCAGCTTGTGCTGGCGCACCACAAGCCACAAAATGGCCGCCGATCACCCCAGAAAAAAGTGACTGAAAAACGCTCTGGGCAGCCTAAAAACAGTGAGCAATTGAATAGCAGCAGTTCAATGATCCACAGCTGTAGATCGATCACTGTCTTAAGTGTTTTGGAAGAGTTAATCACTGCCTAATCTCGCCCTAACGTCGCAGCTGCAACCTCTCCCTAGACTTGTAACAGCAGAGTGACTTGCAGCGCTACGTGACCCAAGCTTATATAGAGGCTGGGTCACATGCTGTACTGGCCAATCACAGCCATGCCAATAGTAGGCATGGCTGTGATGGCCTCTTGGGGCAAGTAGTATGACGCTTGTTGATTGGCTGCTTTGCAGCCTTTCAAAAAGCGCCAAACACCGATCCCGAACCCAGACTTTTACGAAAATGTTCGGGTTCGGGTCCGTGTCACAGACACCCCAAAATTCGGTACGAACCCGAACTATACAGTTCGGGTTCGCTCATCCCTAATCAAGACTGATCGCAATCAGATCTATATCAGTACATTAGGGTCACCTTAGGCTCTACAAAAAACGCAGTGTTCGCCCGATCAGGCCTGATCTTGTGCCCACACTTGCGTTCAGCCGGCCCACCGCAGTGACAGAATATTTTTTTTTCTGATCACTGCAAAAACACCATAAAATCGCTGCGGCGCTATAAAGATCACTTTTGAGCTTTTTGGATCTTTATTAGCGATCGCAGCTTTACTTCGCAAGCACTCCTTTTTACTAGGCAGGTGTGCTCTTTTTCCTGAGTAGTCTCAGAGGAATACCCCCTAAATTTAGTTAGCCCAAAATGTCAAAGGGGTATTCCGCTGAAGAGGCCTACAGGATTCTGGCCGTGATGGATGAAAGCGATGGGGACGCCTCACCCTCTGAATCCAGTGGTTCAGAATATGAACCTGTAGACAGCAGTGGCACTCTAACCGCTAGTGAAGATGACGAGGTTGAGGTCCCTGCTATGGTCAGGCGTACCTGACCCCATGTCAGTGTTCTGCATACCCCACATGATGAGCCTCATTTGCAGCAGAGTGGTGCTAGCGCTAATCTTTTTTATGGTGCGGCATACACCAGCAGCGCAGCACATCCTGGACCTTCTACCAGCACTGCCGTATTGCCTGGTGAAGTGGCGAGCACCAGAAGGGCAGTTTAAGCTGGTACGGTAGCACGTGCAGTAACTCCCCCGTCGCAGCCACCACGTTCACAGGCCCTTAGAGCCCTTAGTCTCCCAGAGGTGCTGGCAAACCCAAATTGGCAATCCCCTGCTTGAGTTTTTTTAGCTGTTCTTCACCGCGGATCTCTATGACTTTGTTGTGGCAGAAACCAACCGCTACGCCACACAGTATATAACCGCCAATTCGGAAAGCTTCTATGCCCAGCCTTTCCGGTGGAAACCAGTCACAGTTTCCGAACTTAAAATATTTTTGGGCCTTATCCTCAGCATGGGTCTAACTAAAAAAAAATGTATTGCGGTCCTATGGTCTAAAGACCCAATACATGCCCATGTTCTCTGCTGCTATGTCCAGGGCACGTTTCGAGGGAATCATGCGCTTTATGCATTTCACTGACAATAAAACCTGTCATCCAGGAGGCCACCCTGCTTATGACCGGCTCCACAAAATTTGGCCCCTCATAGACCGTTTGTCATCCAGGTTTGCATATGTGTATACCCCTATTCAGAACATCTGCATAGACGAGTCCCTTGTACATTTTACCGGGCGCCTTGGAAATCAAACAGTACATCCCCAACAAGCGCGCCCGGTATGGGGTCAAACTGTATAAGCTCTGTGAAAGGGCCACAGGCTATACATATCATTTTAGGGTCTATGAGGGAAAAGACTCAAAACTGGAGCCGGTCGGATGCCCTGACTACCTGGGGTGCAGTGGCAAGATTGTCTGGGACTTGGTGTCACCCTTACTACACAAGGGGTACCACTTATACGTGGACAATTTTTACACAAGCGTGGCCCTCTTTCGGCACTTACATATAGTCGGAATTCAATGCTGTGGCACCGCGCGACCTAGTGGCCGGGGCTTCCCTCAATGGCTCGTTAATACCCGACTTGCACAAGGGGAGAGGGCTGCCTTGTGTGACCAAGAACTGCTCGCTGTGAAGTGGAGGGACAAGAGTGACGTTTACCTTCTGTCCACCATTCACGCAGACACGACAGTACAAATTGAATGGGCAACTGGAGTCATTGAGAAACCCCTCTCTGTCCACGACTATAACCTTCACATGGGAGGGGTGGACTTCAATGACCAGATGTTGGCTCCCTATTTAGTGTCCTGCCGCACCAGACGCTGGTATAAGAAGGTGTCTGTATATTTGATTCAATTGGCTGTCTATAATAGTTTTGTTCTCTACAGTAAGGCTGGGAGAATGGGATCCTTCCTAAAATTCCAGGAAGAGATCATTTCGGAAGTCCTGTATCCAGGAGGGTCCGTGCCCCAAGTCCCTGATGTAGTTAGCCGGCTACATGACAGACACTTCCCGAGTGTCTATCCTGGTACCCCAACTCAGCGTTCCCCAAGAAAAAGATGTGTCTGTAGCAGGGCTGGAATAAGGCGTGACACCACCGTTTTTTGTCCTGACCAGCCTGCCCTATGCATAGGGGAGTGTTTCCACAAGTACCACACACAGGTACACTATTAGTGTAGGGATCGCGTGACACAGGACAGGCACACAGGGGTCTTAGGGCCCTTTCACACAGAGCTGCTACAAGCCTCTCCTTTCACCTGGGACAAAGTGCATAATGTACTTCGCCACATCTCTGGGCGCTTTGCGCTTTGCACATTGTCCCATGGGGAAGGAGAGGTTTGTCCTCTAAAGGTAAAAAATAAATAAAATAAAAAAAATCACAGGTAAGCAAAAAAGTTCTGTTTCAAATGTTATATAAAGTTTATAAAAGTTGATGTTAATAAATTTATTGCGTTGCTGCCTGTTTTTTTTTTGTGTTTTTTTAGCTTCTAGGTGGACCAAGCGATCAACCAGCTGCAGCACTGATGTGCATTCTGACAGAAGCATTGCGCTGCTGTCAGATTACACAAAATTGGTGTATGCGGCGCTGCAAGACGAGATTTCTCCTCTGCAGTAAAAAAGATACGTTTGTCGAGGCTTATGAGCTGAGGGGCGGTGTTCATATGCTTTGTAAAACATTTTTTATAAAAAATAAATAAATTCTGGCAATGATTTATTCATCCACATCGATTGATGTGAATGGAGAAATCGTGTTTGCCAGGGCATACGAGCTGAAGTGGGTTTGGATGTTGGGCAGAGCTCCTATGTCCTGGCAGACGCCTTTCCCCTCTTTTTTTTGTTGCACATTTTTTGGCAGAGATTTTTTTATCCACATTGATCGATGCGAATGAAGAAATCTGTGCCGTTCATTTTTTCTTTCAGCCCAGAGGCTGAACGAAAAAAAAATATCTCATTATCCGTATGCTCAATATAAGGAGAATAGCAGAAACTCCTAATGCTGGCCATACATGTAATGATTGTGGAGACCCTCAAATGCCAGGGCAGTACAAACACCCCACAAATAACCCCATTTTGGAAAGAAGACACCCCAAGGTATTTGCTGAGGGGCATATTGAGTCCATGAAAGATTGAACTTTTTGTCACAAGTTAGCGGAAATCGAGACTTTGTGAGAAAAAACAAGAAAAAAAACAATTTCCGCTAACTTGTGCAAAAAAAAAAAATCTTCTCTGAACTCGCCATGCCCCTCATGGAATAGCTTGGGGTTTCTTCTTTCCAAAATGGGGTCACATGTGGGGTATTCATACTGCCCTGGCCTTTTAGGCGCCCTAAAGCGTGAGAAGAAGTCTGGAATCCAAATGTCTAAAAATGCCCTCCTAAAAGGTACTCATTGGAATTTGGGCCCCTTTGCGCACCTAGGCTGCAAAAAAGTGTCACACATGTGGTATCGCCGTACTCAGGAGAAGTAGGGCAATGTGTTTTGGGGTGTCTTTTCACACATACCCATCCTGTGTGTGAGAAATATCTCTGTAAATGACAACTTTTTACATTTTTTTATAGAAAGTTGTCAATTTACAGAGATATTTCTCTCACCCAGCATGGGAATATGTAAAAATACACCCCAAAACACATTGCCCTACTTCTTCTGAGTATGGTGATACCATATGTGTGACACTTTTTTGCAGCCTAGGTGCGTAAAGGGGCCGAAAGTCCAACGAGTACCTTTAGGCTTTACAGGGTTGCTCACAGTTTAGCCCCGTCCAAAATGCCAGAACAGTAAACACACCCCACAAATGACCCCATTTCGGAAAGTAGACACCCCAAGGTATTCACTGAGGGGCATAGTGAGTCCGTGGGAGATATTTTTATTTTTTTGCCAGAAGTTAGCAGAAATGGAAACTTTATTTATTTATCTTTTTCCTCAGAAAGTGTCATTTTCCGCTAACTTGTGAAAAAAAAAATGAAATCATACATAAACTCACCATGCCCCTCCTCGAATACTTTGGGGTGTCTTCTTTCAAAAATTGGGTCATTTGGGGGGAATTTATACTATCCTGGCATTCTAGCATCTCAAGAAACATGACAGGTGCTCAGAAAGTCAGAGCTGCTTCAAAATGCGGAAATTCACATTTTTGTACCATAGTTTGTAAACGCTATAACTTTTGCGCAAACCAATAAATATACACTTATTGGATTTTTTTTAATCAAAGACATGTAGCACAATAAATTCTGACACAAACTTGTATAGAAATGTAATTATATTTGAACAATTTAACCAGAGAAAGTTAAAAATACACTTTTTTGAGAAAATTGCGGTCTATTTTAATTTATATCAGAAAAACGAAAAATCTCAGCAGCAATCAAATACCACCAAAAGAAATCTGTATTTGTGAGAAGAAAAGGAGGTAAAATTCATTTGGGTGCCAAGTTGCATGACCGAGCAATAAACCATTAAACTTGTGAAGTGCCGATTTGTAAAAAAGGGCCTGGTCACTAGGGGGGTATAAACCTGTGGTCCTTAAGTGGTTAAACCCAAAATATTATTGCAGTATTTCAAGCTTGGATTTCACTGTGACAAATGCAGCAAAGGACCTAGATGTAGGGTCTTGCAAAAAATGGGTGATTTGTTTTTAAACCCAGAATATAATTGCAGTATTTCAAGCTTGTACTTGACTGTCACAAATGCACATATGCAGTGCTGGTGCACTGAACTTGCATAAAATGGCCACCGACGCCGACCTAACTAACAGGCGGATAAAAGTTATTTTTCTGTGTCACTGGGCTCAGGGCAGGGTAAAAAAAATTGTGCACTACACTCACAAAACAAAATCACTGTAGATCGCTGAGTTAACAAGCACTTCTGATAAAAGATTCTTTCCTATTCTCTCCTTCACAGCAGCAGCATCCTATCCCTACACTAATCAGAGCAGAGTGACGTACAGCGCTACGTGACGCCAGCTTATATAGAGGGTGGATCACATGCTGCACTGGCCAATCACAGCAATGCCATTAGTAGGCATGGCTGTGATGGCTTCTAAGGGCACACGAGTTAAACGCTTGTTGATTGGTTGCTCTGCAGCCTTTCAAAATGCGCCATTAAATCGCCGAACACCGAACCTTAACTTTTACTGAAAAGTTCGGGTCCGGGGTCCAAAAATCCTAAAGTTTGGTACGAACCCGAACTTTACAGTTCGGGTTCGCTCAACCCTAATGGTTAGTGACCTGGTGGCTGTGCCTGCCATGAGCAAGGACCACCAACAGATAATTGGTGTCTTGGTAGATGAGCCCTTACGTGAATATATCAGGTTTTTACTTTGAAAGCAACCTAACATTCCTGTTATTTCTAATTACATAACATTCCTGTAATTTCTAATATTTCTTAAAAACTAATTTTATCGTAAATCTGTTAAGATGGTCGCTACCTAAAAATGCTCTATTTGCTCTGGATTTGACTGATGGCTACATATAAACCATTTTGTATATGAGTTATTCTAGTGCTACTAATTCTCAAAAACTTGCTCTTCATTAACCCACAGTAAAGACTGTGTCACCTTGAAAAATTTTCCTCTTTATGCTCCGGTATACTGTATAACGATAATTACTTTCTAAAAATATACCAACTGTTTAAAATTAAATAAGATTAAGCAAATTTGTAATTAGAAGCACATTAATATATAATAATATTTGCATATAATAATTGCAGATGGTAACAGTAGGTCACTTGGTTGTTAATCATTTAAATAATACCACTGCTAGCAAACTACAGTATGCACATAATTACTTAGGATCTCAAAGGAAAAAATAAATGTATTGGTATGTTGTTCAGTAATAAAGTAAATGTACTGCACTTGGCCTTAGTAGAACTATTTAAAATCTTTAGAATTTATTAGTTAAAGGGAACCTGTCATCACCTTTATGCTGCCCTTACTAACGGCAGAATAAAGTAGAGACAGGTGAGTTGATTTCAGCGGTCTGTCATTTAAAAGTTAAAAGTAAGTGGTTGCCAAAAACCAACATCACAATCATTGCAGACTGGGCCTGGAAAAGAGTCACAGCCACCTCAGTAGAGTCATGGTTTTTCATAAATTCCTGCCCACTTGCTGATGACTGACAGTCTTCTACATAGTTTTCTCCCTTTCTCTCTAAGAGAGAACTGCCAATCATCAGCAGATGAGTGGGAAGAGCAGGAGATTATCAATAAACATGACTCTTCACATTTGACTCTTTTCAAGGCCTGGGCTGCAATGATTATGATGCTGGTTCTCGGCAACCACTTACTTTTAGCTGATGTGTGACACACCGCTGAAATCAGCATTTCTGTCACTATTTATGCTGCCCTCAGTACGGTCAGCATAAAGTTGATGACAGGTTCCCTTTAACCATTAAAAATAAACTCAAAGACAAATCCATCCTGAACCAGTGAGAATCAGGCTTTAAGTGAGAGAGATGGTGGGAAGGCCATTGGGTTTAACATCACTATCCCCCTTCATTTGCTAGCCCTCTTTATAGCCGTGGCTATACACAAGAGCAGGGTATAGCACTGAATGCTATAATAATATTGTTTTTGGCATCTGATGGTGCCTTGAATCCATGCCTAATAAGCCCTTGATGAAACACAAATACTGTATATGAATGTTGTGTGAAAGGAGACATTGCAATTTACAGCAACTAGAATTTAGTGGAGCAACAGCTGAGTGTGTATGGAAAGAGGGCTATCAAATAACGGGGGATAGTGATGGTAACACCAATTGCCTTTCCACTGGCTATCTCTCCTAAAACCACATTTACTTAGGATAGTTTCTTCATTAGTGCTGAGCGAATCAAAGTTAACGAAGTAGAATTTGATCTGAAATTCAGGAAATATTTGATTCACCACAAATCCGAATATCCTCATTGTTCATCGTAGTGAATCAAATTTTTTCTATAATGGATACTGCATATGTTACAAATGAAAGTAAGAAGCCCGAGAACGAGGGATCAACCATAAGGCCATGCCGCCAGTCCAGATGAATTTATTCCAAGCTGAAATCTTGCAGTTATGCAACAAATCAGTTGGTGAAAAGATGATAATTTGACAGAGTTGAGCAGAACATCAAACATCAGTGCAGGGTGATAACCAAAATGGCTACTGCAAACAGTAAGGAGGAAGGTGCTGCAAACATAGAGAACACAGGGAGACAAGGGGGACAAACTTAAGAAGTAGTGTTGGTCGAGCACCAAAGTACTCGGGTGCTCGAGTAGAACACCTCGGGATGCTCGAGTGCTCTACAGAGCACCCGAGCACAATAGAAGTCAGTGGGAGAACCCGAGCAGTAAACCAGGCACCCCCTGCTCTGAAGAGAGGGAGGTTCATAGGAAAAGGTCAGAATTTGATGGAAACACCACCGAAATGGTTCAGGAACAGCATGGAGAGGATGTCTGGATGCATCTTGGACTCCCAGGTCACTGCTGGGAATTACTTGTATGCCACCTTTAAAGACTGACAATAATATGCACAAAACCGAAGATAAAATCGATTTTAAAGGAAAAATTGTTATGAAACATTCTTTCCTGTATAATTACTTGTATATAAAGTGCAAGTGCTATCAAAAACTTCAAGGAAGAGGCACTCCGATACAAGCTGTATATCACATAAAGGAGGGCCTCATTCACATTGTGGTGCAATTGTTCAGGTAGATGCCTACACTCATAAAGCCTATGCACTAAGGGAAAGGGCTGCCAAAAATTACAAGGAACCGGCACTCCAATACACCCTTTATTACACATAAAGGAGGGCATCATACACACCCTTGAAAAATTATGATTGATGGCCTGCTGGTGACCTTTTAAAACATTAGGGGTGAGGTTCTGCTGCCGAGCTAACCATCAAAAAAATTTTGTGGGCAAGGGCCTGCTGCCGAGCTGACCATCTAAAAAATGTTGTGGGGGGCGAGGGACTGCTGCCGAGTAGAGATGTCCCGACCTATACGCCGGCGAACAGTTCCCGGCGAACATCGCTTGTTCGGGTTCGCCGCGGCGGGCGAACATATGCGATGTTCGGTCCGCCCCCTATACATCATCATTGAGCAAACTTTGACCCTGTACCTCACAGTCAGCAGACACATTCCAACCAATCAGCAGCATACCCTCCCTCCCAGACCCTCCCACCTCCTATTAAAAAGCAAGGACAGCATCCATCTTAGATTCATTCGGAAGCTGCAGTGTTAGTGAGAGGAAGAACAGTGCAGCTGCTGCTGATTTAATAGGGAAATCGTTAGCTAGGCCAGTGTATTTAGTGTTCACTCCAGTCCTCAAAGACTCATCTGATCTGCTGTAAGGACAGTGTCCTGACAGCACCCCAAAAAGCCCTTTTTAGGGCTAGTACATCAGTTTGCTTTATTTTTTTTCCTCTGTAATCTCTGCCAGCGTGTGTGTCAGGCCCACAGCGTGTACTGTGCCCACTATTGCCAGTGCCCAGTGCCACCACTCATATCTGGTGTCACAGTAGCTTGCATTTAAAAAAAAAAAAATAAAATATTTCATTGTAATATAATTGCAGTTGCCTGCAAGCATGTGTGTCAGGCCTACAGCGTGTACTGTGCCCACTACTGCCAGTGCCCAGTTGCACCACTCATATCTGGTGTCACAGTAGCTTGCATTTAAAAAAAACTTTAAAAAATGTCACTGTAATACAATTGCAGTTGCCTGCAAGCATGTGTGTCAGGCCCACAGCGTGTACTGTGCCCACTACTGCCAGTGCCCAGTTGCACCACTCATATCTGGTGTCACAGTAGCTTGCATTTAAAAAAAACTAACAATTTTTTCACTGTAATATAATTGCAGTTGCCTGCAAGCGTGTGTGTCAGGCCTACAGCATGTACTGTGCCCACTACTGCTAGTGCCCAGTTGCACCACTCATATCTGGTGTCACAGTAGCTTGCATTTAAAAAAAATAAAAAAAATTCACTGTAATAGAATTGCAGTTGCCTGCAAGCGTTGGTGTCAGGCCTACAGCATGTACTGTGCCCACTACTGCCAGTGTCCAGTTGCACTACTCATATCTGATGTCAAAGTAGCTTGCATTTAAAAATAAAAAAAACATTTTTTCACTGTAATAGAATTGCAGTTGCCTGCAAGCGTTGGTGTCAGGCCTACAGCATGTACTGTGCCCACTACTGCCAGTGCCCAGTTGCACCACTCATATCTGGTGTCACCGTAGCTTGCATTTAAAAAAATATATATAATGTTTCACTGTAATATAATTGCAGTTGCCTGCAAGCATGTGTGTCAGGCCTACAGCGTGTACTGTGCCCACTACTGCCAGTGCCCAGTGCCACCACTCATATCTGGTGTCACAGTAGCTTGCATTTAAAAATAAAAAACACATTTTTCACTGTAATATAATTGCAGTTGCCTGCAAGCGTGTGTGTCAGGCCTACAGCCTTTACTGTGCCCACTACTTCCAGTGCCAAGTTGCACCACTCATATCTGGTGTCACAGTAGCTTGCATTTAAAAATAAAAAAATATTTTTTCACTGTAATATAATTGCAGTTGCCTGCAAGCGTGTGTGTCAGGCCTACAACGTGTACTGTGCCCACTACTGCCAGTGCCCAGTTGCACCACTCATATCTGGTGTCACAGTAGCTTGCATTTAAAAATAAAAAACAATTTTTTCACTGTAATATAATTGCAGTTGCCTGCAAGCGTGTGTGTCAGGCCAACAACGTGTACTGTGCCCACTACTGCCAGTGCCCAGTTGCACCAGTGTCACAGTAGCTTGCACGCATAGTACAACTAATTGAAAAAAAAATGACAGGCAGAGGCAGGCCACCCCGCAGGGGCCGTCGTGGTCGTGGTGCTGTGATTTCCCTTGGCCCTAGAATAATGCCCAGTGTTCAGAAGCCACGTACCCTGAACTCGAAAAGTTCTGAGGACATAGTTGACTGGCTAACACAGGACACCCAATCTTCTACAGCTTCCGCTAGGAACCTTAATGCAGTATCCTCCTTCAGCTCAGCTTCGGGCACCTCTCAAGTTACCACTCGCCCGCCTGCCGCCACCACCAACACTAGCACCACAGCTGCTTCACTTGATCTGTCAGAGGAGTTATTTACACATCAGTTGGAAGAAATGAGTGATGCACAACCATTATTGCCAGAGGATGTAGATAACAGGGATATGGCTCAGTCAGGCAGCATTACACACATGGACGTACGGTGTGATGATGATGATGTTGTACCCGCTGCTGCATCCTTTGCTAAGTTGTCAGATACAAGTGAAGCGGTTGATGATGAAGATGTGTCCGTGGATGTCACGTGGGTGCCCGCTCGAAGAGAAGAAGAACAGGGGGAAAGTTCAGATGGGGAGACAGAGAGGAGACGAGTTGGAAGCAGGGGAAGGTCGTCGCAAGGAGCTAGTGGCACAGTCAGACAGCATGTATCGGCACCTGGGGTCAGCCAGACAACACGCCAATCAACGCATGCTATTGCCACCACCAGAATGCTGTCATTGCAAAGCTCAGCAGTGTGGCATTTTTTTTGTGTGTCTGCCTCTGATAACAGCGATGGATTTGCAACCTGTACCAAAAGAAACAGAGTCGTGGGAAGTCCAACACCCACCTAGGTACAACTGCTTTGCGAAGGCACATGATCTCAAATTACAAACGCCTATGGGATCAACACATGATGAGTACAAGCAGCACACAAACTCAAAGCCACCATCCTCCTCCTGGTCCAGCATCTTCAGCCACATCAACCACTGATGTCCTCCTTGCCCCATCTCAACCATCCGCCACTCCGCCTCTCACCTTCAGCAGTTCCTGCTCATCTGCCCACAGTCAGGTGTCTGTCAAGGAAATGTTTGAGCGTAAGAAGCCAATGTCACAGAGTCACCCCCTTGCCCGGCGTCTGACAGCTGACTTGTCGGAACTCTTAGCCCGCCAGCTTTTAGCATACAAGCTGGTGGAGTCTGAGGCCTTCAAAAAATGTGTAGCTATTGGGACACCGCAGTGGAAGGTACCCGGCTGAAATTTTTCTTTTCACAAAAGGCAATCCCCAACTTGTACTCTATTGTGGAAAAGGAAGTCATGGCATGTCTGGCACACAGTGTTGGGGCAAGGGTCCATCTGACCACTGATACCTGGTCTGCAAATCACGGTCAGGGCAGGTATATCATGTACACTGCGCATTGGGTAAACCTGCTGACGGCTGCCAAGCATGGAATGCGTGGCTCTGCAGAGGAGTTGGTGACACCGCCACGACTTCCAGGCAGGCCTGCTGCCACCTCCCCTACTCCTCCTACTCCATCCTCTTCGCTAACCTCCTCGGCTGAGTCCTCTTCTGCTGCTGCTTCTTTTTCCACATCAACTGCACCCCCCCAGCTCCCCAGGGGCTATTCCACATCCCGGATACGACAGTGTCACGCCGTCTTGGGGTTGACTTGCCTGAAAGCAGAGAGTCATACCGGACCAGCACTCCTGTCCGCCCTGAATGCTCCAACTGGAGATCGGCAAAGTGGTGTGTGACAACGGAAGCAATTTGTTGGCGGCATTGAATTTGGGCAAGTTGACACATGTGCCGTGCATGGCACATGTGTTGAATCTGATCGTACAACGCTTTGTGCATAAGTACCCGGGCTTACAGGACATCCTCTAGCAGGCCAGGAAGGTGTGTGGCCATTTCAAGCGTTCCTACACGGCCATGGAGCACTTTTTCCGATATTCAGCGGCGAAACAACATGCCAGTGAGGCGCTTGATTTGCGACAGCCCGACACGTTGGAATTCAACACTCCTAATGTTCGTCCGCCTGCTCCAACAAGAAAAAGCCGTCAACGAGTATTTGTATGACCGGGGTGCTAGGACAGCCTCTGCGGAGCTGGGTATTTTTTTGCCACGTTACTGGATGCTCATGCGCAATGCCTGTAGGCTCATGCGTCTTTTTGAGGAGGTGACAAACCTAGTCAGTCGCACCGAAGGCACCATTAGCGACATCATCCCATTTGTTTTCTTCCTGGAGCGTGCCCTGCGAAGAGTGCTGGATCAGACCGTAGATGAGCGTGAAGAGGAAGAGTTGTGGTCACCATCACCACCAGAAACAGCCTTATCAGCATCGCTTGCTGGACCTGCGGCAACGCTGGAAGAGGAGTCTGAGGAAGAGGAGTCAGAGGAGGAATGTGGCTTTGAGGAGGAGGAAGACCAACCACAGCAGGCATCCCAGGGTGCTCGTTGTCACCTATCTGGTACCCGTGGTGTTGTATGTGGCTGGGGGGAAGAACAGACCTTCAATGACATTAGTGAGGACGAGGAATGGGACAGGAGTAGCTCGGCATCCAACCTTGTGCAAATGGGGTCTTTCATGCTGTCATGCCTGTTGAGGGACCCTCGTATAAAAAGGCTGAAGGAGAACGATCTGTACTGGGTGGCCACGCTACTAGACCCCCGGTATAAGCAGAAAGTGCCTGAAATGTTACCGATTTACCGGAAGTCGGAAAGGATGCAGCAGTTCCAAAACAAGTTAAAAAAATATGCTTTACACAGCGTATAAGGGTGATGTCACAGCACAACGGGAATCTAACAGGGGAAGAGGTGAAAGTAATCCTCCTCCTACCACGACCACGGCGGCAAGGACAGGACACTTTACAGACGTGTTGTTGATGGAGGACATGCAGAGCTTTTTAAGTCCTACGCATCGCCACAGCCCTTCGGGGTCCACCCTCAGAGAACGACTCGACCGACAGGTAGCAGACTACCTCGCCTTAACTGCAGATATCGACACTCTGAGGAGCGATGAACCCCTTGACTACTGGGTGTGCAGGCTTGACCTGTGGCCTGAGCTATCCCAATTTGCGATAGAACTTCTGGCCTGCCCCGCTTCAAGTGTCCTGTCAGAAAGGACCTTCAGCGCACCAGGAGGTATTGTCACTGAGAAGAGAAGTCGCCTAGGTCAAAAAAGTCTAGATTACCTCACCTTTATTAAGATAAATGAGGCATGGATCCCGAAGGGACTGACAGTGGGGGATGCATTTGACTAAAAAAGGCCTGATGAGATGCCTTGGGCTATAAAATGGTCCACATGCTGCTGTATTTAATCTCTGCATGCCGGATGACTTGCGTGACTTCTCCGCCACCAACTAGGGTTCAAGCCGCAATGTTTTAGTGCACTTTCTGCCTGGAAAACATAAATTTTTCACCAAATTTTTCAGGCATGTGTACATGCCTAATTTTTCTGGCCTCTGGTGCTGCACTGTGGCTGCAAAAAAAAAAAAGAAAAAGGCACATACATGTGTCAATCCCCCTTCATGATCGTTACCTTGTTGTGGTGAAGGGGCTTGCGTATCACAATGAAGCGATCACCTCTATGAGTGTGTTGGCAATGGCAATGTTGGCACACCCAAGATGAGATAATGTCGTTGCTTCATTGTGAACAGACCAAAAGCGATCGGCTGGATAATTTTGCATAGAGAAAACATAAATTTTCTTTGTGATCATCTAAGGTGATCATTAAAGCCTACTAGGCCAACAATGGGCCCACACTGCAGAATCATTGTTTTCTGGGTCACTTAACTATCACTGAACTACCTCAGCACGATCATAGGCTTTGAAAAACTGACATCGACTGCAATCTCCCAAACGTGCGCACGAGCACAGTGATCACTACACCAAGATTGACGCATAGAGGAATAAAATTTATGTCATGAGTGTGTCAACTATTGACAACTCTTTGCAGTTGTCTAAACTCTAATAGGGGATGTAACAGGGATTAAACTGATAGGAATAGTACTACTTAACATACCACTCATATCTGGTAGCACAGTAAATTGCATGGCGCATGCGCAGTGCCCCAAATTGGAAGTAAGAGGACCGACCAAGCATCTTTTTCCATCTCCCGGTTCCTAAAATCTATTCCATACACCACACCGGCCCCTGATAGGGGACAAAACAGAGATTAAACTGATAAGAACAGATTTTTTTAATAAAAAGAAAAGAGGACAGCCTCTGCGGAGCTGGGTATTTTTTGGGCGTGTTACTGAACACTCATGCACAATGGCTGTAGGCTCATGCGTCCTTTTGCGGAGGTGACAAACTTGGTCAGTCAAACCCAAGGCAACATCATCGACCTCATCCCATATCCGTTTTTTCTGGAGCGTGCCTTGCGAAGAGTGCTGGATCAGGCTGTAGATAAGCATGAAGAGGAAGAGTTGTGGTCACCATCACCACCAGAAGAAGCCTTGTCGTCGTCGATTGCTGGACCTGCGGCAACGCAGAGAGAGGAGTCTGAAGAAGAGGAGTCAGAGGAGGAAGGTGGCTTTGTGGAGGTGAAAAACCAACCACAGCAGGCGTCCCAGGGGGCTTGTTGTCACCTTTCGGGGACCCTTGGTGTTGTACGTGGCTGGATGGAGGAAGAGACCTTCAATGACGTCAGTGAGGACAAGGAACGGGACATGGCTAGCTTGGTATCCAACCTTGTGCAAATGGGGAGTTTGCGGTTGTGCAAATGGACTGTTTGCAGTTGTTTGCGGTGCGTTAAACGGGGAGTTTGGTCTGTCATAGTTTGGTCAGTCACTGTGAAGCAGGCGTAATCCTTACACTACCTGATCGATACAACATCATACCTGATGTTTTAAAGCACGTTATTCTAAACAATTTAGGAATGTTAGGTGATTTATGCCCTTTATGGATTAAAACCTGAATCTGCGTCAACTACATCATTTTCCATGGGAGTTTTGCCATGGATCCCCCTCCGGCATGCCACAGTCCAGGTGTTAGTCCCCTTGAAACAACTTTTCCATCACTATTGTGGCCAGAAACAGTCCCTGTGGGTTTTAAAATTTGCCTGCCTATTGAAGCCGGTTCGCCCGATTCGCCCGTTCGCGAACATTTGCGGAAATTCGCGTTCGCTGACCGCGAACGGAAAATTTATGTTCGCGACATCTCTACTGCCGAGCTGACCATCTAAAAATTTAGGGGTGAGGGTCTGCTGGTAACCCTCTAAAACATTATGGGTGAGGGCTCGCTGCTGAGCTGACCCTCTAAAACTATGGAGCGAAGACAGCCTAAGGCCCCTTTCACACGGGCGAGTATTCCGCGCGGATGCGATGCGGGAGGTGAACGCATTGCACCCGCACTGAATACTGACCCATTCATTTCTATGGGGCTGTGCACACGAGCGGTGATTTTCACGCATCACTTTTGCGTTGCGTGAAAATCGCAGCATGCTCCTCTTTGTGCGTTTTTCACGTAACGCAGGCCCCATAGAAATGAATGGGGTTGCGTGAAAATCGCAAGCATCCGCAAGCAAGTGCGGATGCGGTGCGATTTTCACGCACGGTTGCTAGGAGACGATCGGGATGGAGACCCGAACCTTATTATTTTCCCTTATAACATGGTTATAAGGGAAAATAATAGCATTCTGAATACAGAATGCTAAGTAAAACAGGGCTGGAGGGGTTAAAAAAAAAAAAAAATCATTTAACTCACCTTAATCCACTTGCTCGCGATGCCCGGCATCTCCGTCTGACTCTTTTACTGTATAGCACCTGTGGAGAGCATTAACTATAGTTTAAGGACCTGGGATGACGTCACTCCGGTCATCACATGGTACGTCACATGATCTTTTACCATGGTGATTCACCATGGTAAAAGATCATGTGACGTACCATGTGATGACCGGAGTGACGTCATCGAAGGTCCTTTAGCCAGGTCCTAAAGAAAAGAATACAGAAGCAGATGCCGGCTGCGCTATCAAGTGGATTAAGGTGAGTTAAATTATTTTTTATTTTTTTTAACCCCTCCAGTGCTATTTTACTTTTCATTCTGTATTCAGAATGCTATTATTTTCCCTTATAACCATGTTATAAGGGAAAATAATACAATCCACAGAACACCTATCCCAAGCCCGAACTTCTGTGAAGAAGTTCGGGTTTGGGTACCAAACACGCACGATTTTTCTCACGCGAGTGCAAAACGCATTACAATGTATTGCACTCGCGCTGAAAAATCGCGGGTGTTCCCGCAACGCACCCGCGCATTTTTCAGCAACGCCCGTGTGAAAGAGGCCTAAGAAGCATGTTGATATAATGGAGGAGGAGGACTAGAAAAGGGAGATTGAACCATATACCCTTTTTAGTCATGGAAGGGGTGCATGGGAATACAGTGTATTCAATACACCATAAAAGCCACATTTTGAGTGCCTTTATGTTCAGCTGCTTTCCTCTGGTGCAGTAGAGAAGTCAGGGGCAATCCAGGCCTTGTTAATTTTTATAAGATTCAACCGCTCAGCATTTTCAGTTGACAGGCGTATGCGCTTATTAGTGTTGATTGAGCAACAAAGTGCTCGGGTGCTTTAGCAGAACACATCAGGATGCACCCGTGCATTAAACCAAGCACCCCCTGCTCTGAAAAAAAGAGGATGTCTGGTTCACAGAAAAAGGTTAGAAATTGATGGAAACGCCACCAAAATGGTTTGGAAACAGCATGGGGAGGACATCTGGATGCATCTTGGACTCCTATTACCTATGACATACAATAGACAACCACACAAAGGCTATATTCCAAAAGCTGGGTATGTGCAAGCCAACAATCTATCCATGAGACAGATATAGTCAGCACACCTTACATTGGCAACCTTGTGCACTATGAGACATTCAAATCCAGCTCTCATCTGACAGAGCCTGTAAGCCTCAAAGTTGCTTCATATCTGTTGGATGGCTTGGGTGGACCTGCGCACCTAGATAATTATTATTAGGGTGACAAAAAGTTTTCTGATTTTCCTAACATAATATTCAACAACCTTTCTATACAGTTTTGTCATGTAAACTAATTTGCATAAACATGGGCATATGGGAAAGACATGCAAATGAGCAGAATCTGCAAAAACATTTCAGCTGAAAAACCATTTGCATGGAAAATTTGCAATAAAAATTTGCGATTACAATATTTACGATCTACACTACTCATGAACTGCGCCATCTATTGGATTCATAGTTGTGTCATAAGACTATGAAGCCAATAGATGGCGCTGTTCATGAGTCATGAACAGCGCCATCTATTGGATTCATAGTTGTCATAAGACTACGAAACCAATAGATGCCGCTGTTCATGAGTCATAAACAGCACCATTTATTGGATTCATAGTCTTTTTATAAGATATGAATCCAATAAATTGTGCTGTTCATAAGTAGTGTTGATTGCGAATATTCTTATCACGATTTTTTTATTGAGAATTTTCCATGCAAATGGTGTTTCAGCTGAAAAACAAGCAGATTCAGCTAATTTGCATATGCCTACGATTATGCAAATTTTACATGGCAACACTGTATAGAAAGGTTATTGAATATTATGTTAGGACAATCAGAAAACTTTTTGTCACCCTAATGATAATGATCTAGGTGTGCAGGTCCACCCAAGCCATCCAACAGTTATGAAGCAACTTTGAGGTTAAGGGTACTTTCACAGTTGCGTTACTGGATTCTAGCATGCAGTTCCGTCGCCGGCAATCTGTATGCAAACGGAGACCGTTTGTAGGCGGATCCGTCTCTCCAGTGTCATCTGGAAAAATTGATTCAGTATTTATTTTGTTTACTTTTTTAAAGGTCTGTGCAGACCGGATCCGGCACCAATACATTCAAATGGAAAAAAAATGCTGCATTCCGGCAAGTGTTTAGGATTTTTGGCCGCAGAGAAAAATGCAGCACGCTGCAGTTTTTTCTCCATCCAAGTACTGTAAAGGACTGAACTGAAGACATCCTGATGCATCCTGAACGGATTGCTTTCCATTCAGAATGCAATAGGATAAAACTGATCAGTTTTTTTTCCGGTATTGAGCCCCTAGGATGGAACTCAATACCGGAAAACTTTGACGCAAGTGTGAAAGTACCCTTACTGGCTTTCAGTCAGATGAGAGCTGGTTTTGAATGTCTCATATTGCACAAGGCTGACATTGTAAGGTATATTGACTGTATCTGTCTCATGGATAGATTGTTGGCTTGCACATACCTGGCTTTTGGCATATAGCTTTTGTGTGGTTGTCTATTGTATGTCATAGGTAATAGGAGTCCAAGATGCATCCAGACATCCTTCTCATGCTATTTTCAAACCATTTTGATGGTGTTTCTGTCAATTCCTAACCTTTTTCTGTGAACCAGACACCATCTCTTTTTTAGAGCAGGGGGTGCCTGGTTTAATGCTCGGGTCTCCCATTGATTTTCATTGTGTTCAATTGTTCTCGAGCATACACAATATTTGGCTGAACACTGCGATGTGCCGAGCATAGCAATGCTGTTCGGCCGAGCATGCTCGCTCAACCCTAGCACTTATCAGTTATTATGCCCCCAGCAGCACTAAATACACGCTCTGACAAAACACTGGCGGTGGGGCAGGCCAGCACCTCCAAGGCGCAGAGTGCCAGCTTGTGCCACTTGTCCAGCTTGGACACCCAATAGTTGCAAGGCACACAGGGATCACTGAGGACGCTGACACGGTCTGCTACGTACTCCTTCACCATCTTCCAAAATGTTTCCCTCCTTGTGACACTAGGCCGCGCATCAGGTTAAGGGTGCTGGCGGGGTGTCATAAAACTGTCCCAGGCCTTGCAGAGTGTTGCCATGCCTCTGTTGGAACTGCTGAGTGTTCCCCTCATATCCCCTCCTCGGTTGACCAAGGAACTACGTACTCTGCAGCCAGCGTTGTCAGCTGGAAATTTTTGGAGCAATTTTTCCACAAGGACCTTCTGGTATTGCACCATTTTGCTCGTCCTCTCCACCACAGGAATGAGAGATGAGAAGTTCTCTTTGTAGCGGGCGTTGAGAAGGGTGAAAAAACAGTAATCGGTGTTGGCGTAAATGTGTACAACACGAGGGTCAGCGGATAGGCAGCCTAACATAAAGTCAGCCATGTGTGCCAGAGTACCAACAGACAAGACTTCGCTGTCCTCATCAGGAGGATAACTCTCAATCTCCTCATCCTCTTTCTCCTCTTCTACCTATCCACGCTGAACAGATGGAATAAAACTTCCATGGATACTACCCTCTGTAGTGGAGTAACCGTCTCCTGCTCCTCCTACTCATCATCATCCAATTTGCACTGAGAAGACGAACTGAGGGTGGTCTGGCTATCACCCTGTGTAGTTTCTTCCCCCATTTCCACCTCTTCCACATGCAAAGCGTTTGCCTTGATTGTGAGCAGCGAGCGTTTGAGTAGACACAGAAGTGGGATAGTTACGCTGATAATAGCATTATCGCCGCTCACCATTTGTGTTGATTCCTCAAAGTTTCGTAAAACCTCACAGAGGTCAGACATCAATGCCCACTCCTCGCTTGTAAAGAGCGGAAGCTAACTGGAAAGGCGACGACCATGTTGGAGCTGGTATTACACTACTGCCCTCTGCTGCTCACAAAGCCTGGCCAGCGTGTGCTCAAGTCGCACAACAGTCGGTGAGCTGGCAATTGCAAGCGCTGCTGCAGTGTTGCCAGACTGGCGGAAGCTGTTGATGATTTGCGGAAATGGGCACACACACGGCGCACCTTCACCAGTAGCTTAGGCAAATTGGGGTAGGTTTTGAGAAACTGCTGAACCACTAGGTTGAACACGTGGGCTAGGCATGGTATATGTGTGAGCTTGTCTAGCTCGAAAGCTGCCTCCAAATTACGGCCATTATCAAACACAACCATGCCTGGTTGTAGGTTGAGTGGCAAGAGCCACAGCTCAGTCTGGTCCCTTATCCCCTGCCACAACTCTGCGGCAGTGTGCTGTTTTTCACCTAAGCAGATCAGTTTAAGCACGCCCTGTTGCTGCTTCCCCACTGCAGTGCTACATTGCTTCCAGCTACTGACTGATGACTGACTGGTGCTGCAAGATGATAAATATGAGGTGGAAGTGGAGAAGGAGAAGGGGGGTTGCAGCCACTAGTGTAGGTGGCGGCTGAAACCCTGATGGAAGTAGGGCCCGCAATCCTTGGCGTCGGTAGCACCTGTGCCATCCCAGGGTACGAGTCGCTCCCGGCCTCCACAACGTTCACCCAGTGTGCCGTCAGGGAAATGTAGCGTCCCTGGCCAAAAGCACTTGTTCATGTGTCAGTCATTAAGTGGACCTTCCCAATAACTGCATTGGTTAGGGCACGGGTCATGTTACAGGACACATGTTGGTGTAAGGCTGGGACTGCACACTGTGAAAAATATTGGCGGCTGGGGACAGAGTACCGCAGGACAGCTGCCGCCATCAGGCTGCGGAAAGCTTCAGTGTCCACAAGCCTAAATGGCAATATTTCCAGGGTCAGCAATTTGGAAAAGTGTGCATTTAGTGCTATGGTCTGTGGGTGGGTGGCTGGGTATTTGCGCTTTCGTTCAAAGGCCTTTTTAGACACTAATTGTGGTTGACTTATTGGCAACTGTGCCTCATCATCATCATCATCATCCACCTCATGAAACACTAATTGCCTTTCCCCACCGTCATCTTCTTCTGACTGTGGATGCTCCATAGTTTGGGAATAAGGGCACAAGATCTCCTCATGTCCCTCTTCAAGCAGGCTTGGCGAGAGGCCCAAATTAAGGAATGATGATGAAAACAGCTCCTTGGAATATCTGAGTGTGGGATTACTTGTTTGCCAAGACTCTCCATGGTGGGTGGAAGGAGTATCAGGGTGAGGATTCTGTTGACAAGACTCTTTGCTACTGAGACTGAACTTTGTGGAAGACAGGGTGTGGTGAGTGGTGTCCTGCGCCGCCCTGCAAACTGGGACATGAAGCTAGGTATCGTGGATGAGTGTGTTTCTTGTGCTCTGGCAGCAGGAACAGTTTCACCGTTTCTGCGTGCACCATCAGCAGCACGGCCACGTCCCCGTCCCTTACTGCTCGCCTTGAGCATATTAAATGGTACATATGCTTGCAAGTATGTCACACGTACAGTAGCGCAGGTTTCTGAGGCAGTTGCCAGCCTCCAGGCCCCCCCTCCCCCAAGGTGGAGCTTCTGACCGTACTGTCCTGATAACAGTGTCCCACCAAAAGTAGACCATTTGGTTAAAAAAAAAAGAAAATCTTAATTTCTCCCCAAAAACCTAGGTGCGTCTTATAATGTGAAAAATACGGTCAAGAAACCTACTGATGAACACTCTGAACATGTCTTTAGGGCTCCATTAGTCCAGCAGAGGTCTCTATATATATATATATATATATATATATATATATATATATATAGAGGGACAAACGCTATTGGAATAAGTAATTGCAACTGGTGTGATATACTTGTTGCCCCCCAAAAAAAACTGATTGAGGGGTGTGATATACCTATAATATACCTTCTTACATAGAAAGTATATTATAGTGCATTTGTATTGTGCAGCAGTTGTGTGCAGTTCAGCTGAGATACCGCAGCTAGATAGAGGGACAAACGCTATTGGAATAACTAATTGCAACTGGTGTGATATACCTGTTGCCCCAAAAAAATCTGATTAAAGGGTGCGATATACCTGCTTCCACAAAATACTGATTAAGGGGTTTCATATACCTGCTGCAACAAAATGCTGATTGAGGGGTGTGATACACCAACCTCCACAAAATATTGATTGAGGGGTGTGATACACCAACCTCCACAAAATATTGATTGAGGGGTGTGATATACAAGCTTCCACAAAATATTGATTGAGGATTGCGATACACCGGCTTCCACCAAATATTGATTAAGGGGTTTGATATACCTGCTTCCAGAAAATACTCATTAAGGAGTTCTATAAACCTATTTCCACAAAATACTGATAGAGGGGATTGATATACTGGCTTCCACCAAATATAGATTGAGGCTTGCGATAGAACAACTTCCACCAAATATTGATTAAGGGGTTTGATATACCAGCTTTTAGCAAATACTCATTAGGGGGTTCTATATACATGTTTCCACAAAATACTGATAGAGGGCAAGCGCAGTGCGCTCTCCTTCACTTTCGGGGCTCCGTTCTCGATATAGGTGCGGGTCCCACCGCTGGGAACCGCACCTATAAGACATTGGGGGAATATCATAGTGATATGGCTCTATTGTGTGAGATGAGAGAACCCCTTTAACGACTACCTGTACGTACTCTGCAGCAGGACAGATTTTGGGGAGCTTGGTTTCTTTTCAACGTGCCAATGGCTGCTCATGCACGACGCATGCAGACTTCTGCGGCCAATTGATGAGATCACCAAACTGGTCAGTCTCAGCCAGAGCACCATCAGTGACATCGTATCTTACGCCTTCTTTCTAAAGCATGCATTGCGTCGTGTGATTGATCAAGCCGCCGAGGAGCAGGAGCAGGAAGATGAGGAAGTCGCAATGCTGAATAATTTCCCAGGGGGGCTACTAAATCTGAAACAAGTCAGCAGGAATCTGAAGAGGAGTCAGAGGAGGATAGTGGCTGGAAGGAGAAGGAGCAGGAAGAGCAGGCTTTAAACTTTTCGGGGATCCCTGGTGTTGTCCATGGCTGGGGGGAGGAGACCGAGGACGATATTCTCCTGGGCGATGAGCAGAAGCCAGGGCACTACACTGCTTCCAATTTAGTGCAAATGGGGGCCTTCATGCTCCAGTGTTTGAAGAGGGACCCCCTTATAAAAAAAGCATAAAGGGCAAGGACCAGTACTGGGTGGCAACGTACTTAGGCACCCGGTACAAACACAAAGTGGCGGACATGTTACCAGCATCACAGAGGGCTGTCAGAATGCAGAATTTCCAGGCCTTGCTGTGAGAAATGCTGCATTCTGCTGTTGCTGGCGCTAGCAGAAGATTTTCCACCCACAGCAAAACAGGTGCGGGTACCAATCCTACTGCGCCTGCAAGAAGAGGACGGTTTGCAGATGTGTAGATCATTCTTGCATGCAACCCATCGATAGCCAGCCTCAGGGAACGCCTAGACCGACAAGTGTCTGACTACATCGAGTTAAAGGACTACATTGGGTTAAAGGCCGATGTGGACGCTCTGAGAAGCAAGGAACCCCTTGACTATTGCACGGCTTCACCTGTGGCCAGAGCTGACACAATTTGCCATGAAACTCTTGGCTTGCCCCTCGTCGAGTGTCCTGTCCGAAAGGACGTTCAGCGCAGCAGGGGGGGATCGTGACCGATAAGCGCAATTGCCTAGCTCACGACAGTGTGGACTACCTCACATTTCTTAAAACGAATAAGCCATGGCTCTCGGAGGAATTCAACATGACCACGTTTAATTTAATTTCCTCATGCTAGCCCACACATATCTGCCACCACCCAGAACAAAAAATGGTCTCTGTTTTATGTAAATACAGCGGCATAAAAGGCCTTTTCTGTCCGGTAAATGCCTAATGTTTGGGGCCTGTACTCCACTGGCCTGCAGTAAAATTATTATCCAATGACTGTCTAATATACCTCCAGCCACATAATCACTTGATCTTTTCTGTAAGGTGAATGCCTAATTGTTGGGGCCTCGGAGGAATTCAACACCTGTGACGACCACGTGTTATCGAATTTCACCTATTATCATTTGGGGTTTATTCAAGGGGGGATTTCGTTAGCCATGTTTTTAATCCAATTTTATATTTTTTGTTCTTTTAAACATATGTATTTGACTTGTATTTGTACTGGCGTACAGTAAAATTGTTATCCAATGACCGTCTAATATACCTCCAGCCACATAATCACTTGATCTTTTCTGTCCAGTGAATGCCTAATGTTTGGGGCCAATACACCACTGGCCTGCAGTAAAATTTATATCCAATGACCGTCTAATATACCTTCAGCCACATAATCACTTGATCTTTTCTGTACGTCGAATGCATAATTTTTAGGGCCTGTAATCTAACTGGCCAACAGTAAAATTGTTATACGATGACCGCCTAATGTATTATGTACCTCCAGCCACATAATCACTTGTTCTTTTCTGTACTGTGAATGCCTAATGTTTGGGGCCTGTACTCCACTGGCCTGCAGTAAAATTGTTATCCACTGACCGTCTAATATACCTCCAGCCACATAATCACTTGTTCTTTTCTGTACTGTGAATGCCTAATGTTTGGCGCCTGTACTCCAGTGGGCTACAGTAAAAATTTTATCCATTGACCGCATAATGTACCTCGAGCCACATAATCACTTGTTCTTTTATGTCAGGTGAATGCCTAATTTTTAGGGCCCGTACTCCCGTGACCTAAAAAAAAATTGTTCTAGGCTCCAGCAGGGCACATTTTAGAGAATTTTCCATTAAGACGCATAAAAATGGCCCCCGCTTAAAATACATATTTTTTGTGGGAATTATTGTCATTGATCCCCCTCTGGTATGTCACTGTCCATGTTGTGGGACTATTTGTGCACTTCTAGTAAGTATTTGGTGGCTGCAAATATGACCTGAAGGTTTTCCAGGTTCGTCTGCCATTAAAGTAAATAGGGCCCGCCGCGAACGTGCATTTCGTGAACATTTGATCGCGTTCACGCACTGTCCCGGCCGATATTTGTCCATCACTACCAGGATGCTCCTGTGATGTCACTGCTCATATATGAACAATTGTCAAAAGAGTTCCTAAGGCAGACAACAGAAAGAGCACTGCAATCTTTATTAAAATTGCCACCCTACCCACAAGGAGAGAAGTGATCTTTATTAGCCTTGCTGTTCTCCTGCTGTGTGCAGTGATATGTTGTACAAGTTATTCAGTTCTTAGCAAAAGGAGAACAAAGGAAATATAAATCCTCATGTCCTTATGGGTTGAATTTCAAATGGGGAAGGTGGCTAGCTAAAAATTGACTCATCATACCTGCAACACTGCCTGGGGAGACTGCTAATTATAGGAAGCAGCCGGGCACACTCTTATGTACTTATGGGAGCTCGGTATAGGGCGGTGATGTTGTCATTCCCTGGAGGGTTCTAAAGGCCTGACCTTGTGATGGGGTCATACGCTCCACAGACCAATTAGTTTAGTGACTCGGGTGTGATTACGTCAAATGGGACGCAGGACCAACTAGATTCTACGCAAAAGATCCATGCACAGGTAGTGGGGTACTTAGACAGGCTTCTGCCTGAGCAGTTGCCTGTGATTGGTGTATCTCTGACCCTCACTAGCTATTGTTAACCACTTGCCATCTGGGCCATTTGCCCCTTCCTGACCAGGCCTAATTTAGCAAAACTGACATATCTCACTTTATGTGGTAATAACTTTAGAACAGCTTTACTTATCCAAGTCATTCAGAGATTGTTTTTTCGTGACACATTGTACTTCATGATAGTCATAAATTTGAGTCAATATATTTCACCTTTATTTATGAAAAAATCCCAAATTTACCAAAAATTTAGAAAAATTTGCAATTTTCTAAATTTCAATTTCTCTGCTTTTAAAACAGAAAGTGATACCTCATAAAATATTTATTACTTAACATTCCTCATATGTCTACTTTATGTTGGCATCATTTTGGAAATGTCATTTAATTTTTTTAGGACGTTAGAAGGCTTAGAAGTTTAGAAGCAATTCTTCAAATTTTTAAGAAAATTGCCAAAATCCACTTTTTAACGACCAGTTCAGGTCTGAAGTCACTTTGTGGGGCCTACATAGTGGATACCCCCATAAATGACCCCATTGTAGAAACTACACCCCTCAAGTAACTTAAAACCGATTTTACAAACTTTGTTAACCCTTTAGGCCAGGGATGGCCAACCTGCGGCTCTCCAGCTGTTGTAAAACTACAATTCCCACCATGCCCTGCTGTAGGCTGATAGTTGTAGGCTGTCTGGGCATGCTGGGAGTTGTAGTTTTGCAACAGCTGGAGAGCCGCAGGTTGGCCAGCCCTGCTTTTGGCGTTCCACAAGAATTAAAGGAAAATGGAGATCAAATTTTTAAATTTCACTTTTTTGGCAGATTTTCCATTTTAATCCAATTTTTTCTTTAACACATCGATGGTTAACAGCCAAACAAAACTCAATATTTATTACTCAGATTCTGCGGTTTACAGAAACACCCCACATGTGGTCTTAAACTGCTGTACGGGCACACGGCAGGGCGCAGAAGAAAATGAACTCCACATGGTTTTTGGATGCCATGTCCATTTGAAGCCCCCTGATGCACGCTTACAGTAGAAACTCCCAAGAAGTGATCCCATTTTGGAAACTAGGGGATAAGGTGCCAGTTTTATTGCTACTATTTTTGGGTACATATGATTTTTTGATCATTTATTATAACACTTTATGGGGCAAGGTGACCAAAAAATTGGTTGTTTTAGCACAGTTTTTATTTATTTATTTTCATAGCGTTCACCTGAGGGGTTCAGTCAAGTGACACTTTTATAGAGCACATTGTTATGGACGTGGCGATATCTAATAAGTATACTTTTTCATATTTATTAAAGTTTTACACAATAATAGCATTTTTGAAACAAAAAAAATGATGTTTTAGTGTCTCCATGTTCTAAGAGCTATATTTTTTTTATTTTTTGAGAAATTTTCTTATGTAGGGGCTCATTTTTTGCGGGATAAGGTGACTGTTTTATTGGTACCATTTTGTGGGACATACGCCTTTTTGATCACTTGGTGTTGCACTTTTTGTGATGTAAGGTGACAAAAATTGCTTGTTTTGACACAGGTTTTTTTTTTACCGGGTTCACTCGAGGGGTTAAGTCATGTGATATTTTTATAGAGCTGGTTTTTCGAATGCGGCAATACCAAATATGTCTATTTTATTTTATTTTTTCTATTTTAAAAAATATATATTTTATTCCTTACTTGGGGAATTTTTTATTTTACACTTTTCGTCCCCCATAAGGTCATACAAGACCTCTGGGGGGACATTTACTTCACTTTTTCTTTTTCTTTTCACTGTTGATTTCTCCTGTAACTGGGGCTGACATAGTAGCCCCAGTTACAGGAGAAATACACCCCCCAGAGAGGCTGTACAGCAGAATACAACGCTGTACAGCCTCAGTGCAGGGCTGATCGAGGTCTGTGGATGACCTCACACAGCTCCTGCACTCTCCGGTCCCGGCGATCACATGACCACCGGGCCGGAACAGGAAGCGCATAGCGCTTCCTGCTCTGCATACACAGCGCTCGGTGAGCGCTGTGTATGCAGCGATCCAGAAGGCAGGGACACCTGGGCACTGTCCCTGCCTTCTCTAAGGGTTGCCCAGCTGTCACTGACAGCGGGCAACCCGATCAGCAGCTGCACGATTAGCGTGCAGCTGCAGTTTCTGAACGGACGTTCTGGAATGTCCATTCAGAAATAGAGAACCACCTCCCGGACGTTTATATCCTATGGGCGGACGGGAGGTGGTTAATATTGACATTCCTGACTCTGACCTGTCTTGTTTCCCTGACTTCACTTGAGGATTCTGATTTGGCCTCTCATGTTCTCTTCTGGTTTAGACCTGGGTATTTACTCCACTCTTCTGTTCTGGTATTTCTTACCTCGTCCTAAACCTGACCTTGTTTTGCCTTACGTTTTGGACCCTAGTGTTTCTAGTCTTTACTTTTGCCCTTTGTATTGCCCATACCGTATGTTTCTTCCTTCCTGCCACTTACTTGACTTTTGCCACTTGTCTCAATTTTTTCTCCACCTAGTTGTCTTTTGTTCATTCTCTAGTGCCTGCCTGTTACTACTAGAGATGAACGAATTGAAGCTGACGAAGTGGAATCCGATCCGAATTTCAGGGAAAATTCGATTTGCAACGAATGCGAATTTTCTCGCACTTTTCGCAATTTTCCTAAAATGGCAGCTACACGTGTGAGGACTGAACATGGGGCAAGATACTCTGGAAAGGCGGGATCACCCAGATTGACATGCCTGCATGCAGCCAGTGGCGTGCCTAGGTGGGGGCGGACTGAGCATGTCTAATTTATATATCCAATAGGCTTCTCTTTTCTGTAAATTCTCAAAACGGTTAAATGGGTTTTCCGGTACAAAAATCAATGGGGGTGATTTTGATCTTATGTTTGTCTTTTTCTGGGGTAGAGACACAGTGTCTGGAGATGCTATGCTTTAGATATTGTCTTTGAATGCTATATCTTTGTTGATTGACGCGACAGTAAAGAGCTTGTGTGTTGCGGCCTACATAAAATTTTCCATTCACGAATGGCGAGCGCGAATTTACGCAAATGTTCGCGAACGGGCGAACCGCCATAGACTTCAATAGGCAGGCGAATTTAAAAACACACAGGGAGTCTTTCTGGCCACAATAGTGATGGAAAAGTTATTTCAAGGGGACTAACACCTGGACTGTGGCATGCCGGAGGGGGATCCATGGCAATACTCCCATGGAAAATTACGTAGTTGACGCAGAGTCGGGTTTTAATCCATAAAGGGCATAAATCACCTAACATTCCTAAATTGTTTGGAATAACGTGCTTTAAAACATCCAGTGTGTGTATACGATCAGGCATGATGTTGTATCGATCAGGTAGTGTAAGGGTTACGCCCGCTTCACAGTGACAGACCAAACTCTGACAGACCAAACTCCCCGTTTAACACACCACAAACAACCGCAGAGAGTTGTCAATAGTTGACACACTCATGACATAAATTTTACTCCTCTATGCGTCAATCTTGGTGTAGTGATGACTGTGCTCGTGCGCACGTTCGGGAGATTGCAGGTGATGGCGGTTTTTCAAAGCCTATGGTCGTGCTGAGGTAGTTCAGTGACAGTTAAGTGACCCAGAAAACAATGATTCTGCAGTGTGGGCCCATTGTTGGCCTAGTAGGCTTTAATGATCACCTTAGATCAGTGGTGGCGAACCTATGGCACTGCTAAGGCAGGTTATTATAGCCAAATGATAAAGTACATAGAAGATGTACTATATTAGACTGTAGTATTCAGGGTAAATTGCCGTGTTGGCACTTTGCGATAAATAAGTGGGTTTTTGGTTGAAGTTTGGCACTCTGTCTCTTAAAGGTTCACCATCACTGCCTTAGATGATCACAAAGAAAATTAATGTTTTTTCTATGAAAAATTATCCAGCCGATCGCTTTTGGTCTGTTCACAATGAAGCAACAGTATCGTTAGAGATGTCCCGAACTATTCGCCGGCGAACAGTTCCCGGCAAATCGCTTGTTCGCGTTCGCCGCGTCGGGCGAACATATGCGATGTTCGGTCCGCCTCCTATACGTCATCATTGAGCAAACTTTGACCCTGTACCTCACAGTCAGCAGACACATTCCAGCCAATCAGCATACCCTCCCTCCCAGACCCTCCCACCTCCTATCAAAAAGCAAGGACAGCATCCATCTTAGATTCATTCTGAAGCTGCAGTGTTAGTTAGAGCAGGGAGAGTGCTGCTGCTGCTGAAATAATAGGGAAATCGTTAGCTAGGCCAGTGTTCTGTGTCCACTCCAGTCCTCAAAGACTCATCTGCTGTAATGACAGCGTCCTGACAGCACCCCAAAAAGCCCTTTTTAGGGCTGGTACATCAGTCTGCTTTTATTTTTATTTTTATATATATATATATATATTATAGTTGCCTGCCTGTGTGTGAGAGGCCACAGGCCCACAGACTGTACTGTGTGCACACCACTCATATCGGGTGGCACAGTACCCTGCAGATAAAAAAGTCATTTAATTTTTACCTTTTAATATAATTGCAGTTGCCTGCCAGTGTGTGTCAGGCCCACTGACTGTACTGTGCCCACTGCCAGTGCCCACCACTCATATCGGGTGGCACAGTACCTTGCAGATAAAAAAAAGTCATTTAATTTTTTCTCTGTAATATAATTGCAGTTGCCTGCCAGTGAGTGTCAGGCCCACAGACTGTACTGTGCCCACTGCCCACCACTCATATAGGGTGGCATAGCACCTTGCAGATAAAAAAGTCATTTAATTTTTTCTCTGTAATATAATTGCAGCTGCCTGCCAGTGTGTGTCAGGCCCACAGACTGTACTGTGCCCACTGCCTTCCACTCATATAGGGTGGCAAAGCAACTTGCAGATAAGAAAAGTCATTTTATTTTTTCTCTGTAATATAATTGCAGTTGCCTGCCAGTGTGTGTCAGGCCCACAGACTGTACTGTGCCCACTGCCAGTGCCCACCACTCATATTGGGTGGCACAGTACCTTGCAGATAAAAAAGTCATTTAATTTTTACCCTTTAACTGCCTCCGGACCGCCTAACGCAGGATTGCGTTCCGGAGGCGGTCGAATTGTTCCTCTTCGACGCATCGGCGCGTCATCTCGCGAGACGCGAGATTTCCTGTGAACGCGCGCCCACAGGAGCGCGTGTTCACAGGATCGGGAGGTAAACGAGTGGATCTACAGCCTGCCAGCGGCGATACAGCTGGCAGGCTGTAGATGCAATTTTTTTAACCCCAAAAAGATATATTAGACGTTGTTTTGTTAACAGCGTCTAATATATCTGCTACCTGGTCCTCTGGTGGTCCCTTTTGCTTGGATCGACCACCAGAGGACACAGGCAGCTCTGCAAGTAGAAAATGCCCTGTGAAATCGTAAAGATACTCTTTGGAATTTGGGCCTCTTTGCGCACCTAGGTTGCAAAAAAGTGTCACACATGTGGTATCACCGTACTCAGGAGTAGTAGGGCAATGTGTTTTGGGGTGTCTTTTTACATATACCCATACTGGGTGAGAGAAATATCTCTGTAAAATGACAACTTTGTGTAAAAAAATGGGAAAAGTTGTCTTTTACAGAGATATTTATCTAACCCAAAACACATTGCCCTACTTCTCCTGAGTACGGCGATACCACATGTACATTTTTTACGCATTTGGATTCCAAACTACTTCTCACGCTTTAGGTCCCCTAAAATGCCAGGGCAGTATAAATACCCCACAAGTGACCCCATTTTGGAAATAAGACACCCCAAGGTATTCAGTGAGGGGTATGGTGAGTTCATGTAAAATTTTATTTTTTGTCACAAGTTAGTGGAATATGAGACTTTGTAAGAAAAAAAAAAAAATCATTTTCCGCTAACTTGTGACAAAAAATAAAAACTTCCATGAACTCACTATGCCCATCAGCGAATACCTTAGGGTGTCTACTTTCCGAACTGGGGTCATTTGTGGGGTGTTTCTACTGTCTGAGCATTGTAGAACCTCAGGAAACATGACAGGTGCTCAGAAAGTCAGAGCTGCTTCAAAATGTGGAAATTCAAATTTTTGTACCATAGTTTGTAAACGCTATAACTTTTGCGCAAACCAATAAATATACACTTATTGCATTTTTTTTTATCAAATACATGTAGAACAATAAATTTAGAGAAAAATTTATATAGAAATGTAGTTTTGTTTGAAAAATTTTACAGCCGAAAGTGAAAAATTTCATTTTTTTGCAAAAATTTCAGTTAATTCGATTAATAACAAAAAAAGTAAAAATGTCAGCAGCAATGAAATAACACCAAATGAAAGCTCTATTAGTGAGAAGAAAATGAGGTAAAATTCATTTGGGTGGTGAGTTGTATGACCGCGCAATAAACCGTGAAAGTAGTGTAGTGCTGAATTGTAAAAAGTGGTCTGGTCATTAAGGAAGTTTAATTTAGGGGAGCTGAGGTGGTTAATATGACGCACCATACTCCACCAGCTCAGCTTCGGGCACCTCTCAAGTTACCACTCGCTCGCCTGCCACCACCACCAACACTAGCACCACAGCTGCTTCACTTGATCTGTCAGAAGAGTTATTTACACATCAGTTGGAAGAAATGAGTGATGCGCAACCATTATTGCCAGAGGATGTAGATAACAGGGATATGTCTCAGTCAGGCAGCATTACACACATGGACGTACGGTGTGATGATGATGATGTTGTACCCGCTGCTGCTTCCTTTGCTGAGTTGTCAGATACAAGTGCAGCACGCCAGACATGCAGGGTATTGCGAAGTGAGGTCACGGTAATGGGCAATCGAGGGTTACTCACTATTTGAAGGAGAACCCTGGGCAGGCATGCGGCAGTAAAGGAGAGGTAGACACAAGTTCCTCTGGGGCACACTCTGTATGTAGAGACCTGGCCTGATGTTGTGTGAGGTGCCCTGGATGTTGCAGGTGTTTAGAGTGCCTGAAGCAAGGTCCCTTTTAAGATTCGTGACGCCAGTGCCTGTAACGGTGGCACACCGATTGGTAGGAGGAATTATTGAGTACGCAGTGGGTAAACCAAACGTTGCTTTACTTGGTGAATACGGTCCAACTTTGTACATGCAGTTACAGTTGATAGTGATGATAAACGCAGTCCCTTGAACAATACTTCACAAGCAGTTAGACTTTCAATAGTGGCAGATATAAATCATGCAAGATACTTGGAGGGCAAACAGTTAATGCTTTGCAGTGCAATGCTGCTCTATCCCCTTCAGCTATTCTAGCTGGCTGGATCCCAAGGCCCGGATGCCTAATTGCTGGCTTAAATCCTTGGTATATATAATCTTCCTCCAGTATTGGCGCTTGCTTTACTTTATAGAACCTCTGCCCATCAGGGTACTTATCTGACCTGGTATTATCCTTGCTTGGTAGGGAAGCTGCAGGTTTCTCCCAGGAGGTCCATTCCTACTACTGGGGTAATCTTCTGAGCTAACTAAGGCTCACTTGATCTTCAGGCAGGCTAGAGTTCTTCACTAGCCTCCTGGTTGTAGCTAGCAGCCAGGGCTATCAAGCTGCATGTCAGGAGGAGGCCATCAGCATATCTCTGGCTGGTGCCTTCTTACTTCTGTCTGCACAGACTCCTGACTATGAACTCCCTCCTCCCTGTCTGGGCCTGAACATTTATACTAGGGGCTCCCTATCTCCCTCTAGTGTCTAGGATGCCTAACTACACCCTCTTAGGCCTGCTATGCATGACACAGGGGAAACATTGCATATAAAAACACATAGAAAATACATTAAAGTACTCCGTTAAATGTAATATTACTGTCCCTTGTGAGTAGAAGTTACACGTCACCCAATTGACCCTTGTGTAGTGCCCACGCCTACCTAGTGGGACACTACATACACCCACGCTATGACGTTGCCCGTCCTCGGCGCAACATGAAGGGGCCCTGCCCAGCTGGATACTGCACCTGAAAAAGAGAAATAATGCAAAGCAGGAAAATACATCTACTTCCGCAAAGTACATAATATGTATACATCAGGCAGTTCCACTAGCTTAGGAACAAGTAACGGTGAAAAGGGGCGTCGTTCTCTTCTCTCAGGATAATGTAAGGGAACAGGGGCGCTGACCTGGTGCAGCGTATCAGTAATACCAGGATAGTCCATATAATATTTTAAGTGCAAATTGTCCATAATGGAACAGTAGAAAAATGCAAAACAATTAAAAGTTCTTGGAGGCTCAAAGAACGAACATGAGTCCATACCCAGGTTCCTTTCTTATTTAGAGCAGGTGTTTCAATAAGTCCAGCACTGATGAAGGTATAAGATCACAGAGGCTCACATACAGTGGAGTCCATCTCTGGGCACATTTCTTTAAAGTAGCAACATCTCAGAGGCTCATGTGCATTTGAGTCTATCTCTGGGCGCATTTCCTTGGAATTTAAGTTGCATAATAAAATGACAGCACATAAAAAATAGCCCACATTATTCCATTGGCATATATATATATATATAAAATAAGTGCTGCAATACCCTTAATCAACCTGAAAAGGGGGTCAAAAAGGGTTAAAGGTGCAACATACAAATAGGCACAACTTGGCTCAATTATTGAAGAAGCAGGCAGGAGGTCCTGTAAACAACATGGCTTTGCATCAATTGGTATTTCAGTGGGCGACCATACCACTGAGCCGTGGGTAACTGGCAGCAGCAACAAAGGACCAAAAAAAAGGACTTCTGTCCTGGAAGGGTTAAATCCTCTTGAAGTAATCCCTTGGCAAAAGAAATCAAATCAATGGCCTAGCAGGCCAATTCACAGGGGCATGTCATATCCACTTTGCATCTCAGTGGTGCTCCCTGGCTCTGCTTGCAGATGAGGCCTGTAATAAGCATCAACAGGCGGATGTGCCCACAACACAGTATTGGGGGGCAGCTGCAGCATAAATGGACCCCTAATAGGTATTGGCCCCATAGGCCTAGGGGTGATCACAGTTGGGGACCGCATCGGTCCAGGCATAATAATGGTAGGCTGTGCTGGCCTAGATACCGCTGCTGCAAGCGGTTCAGTGGATTCCTGGACAACTGGCTCTACACGACGGTGCACAGTATAGGAGGGCCTCCTTGGGGGCCTCAACGCAGCTGCAGGTACAAAGGGTGGCTGAACGGCAGGGACAGGTACCCTTACCTCAGACCCAGCGATGTCTGTGTATTGGAGTCGACTTTCCTCCTTCTTAGGCGGAGTCTGGATTCTGGCGGTGGCAAGCTGGCGCAGTCCTTGCAGCTGTTCCTCCAGGCGGACGATCTGGTCATCCAGGCTCTCGGACTCGGGATCGCTGTCTTCCGGAGCTTCCGCTGGTACAGGTAGGGGGTTCGCATCCTGCGCAGCTGCTGCAAGTTCAGGTGACGCATCTGGTCTTTTCCCCTTGCGAATGTTGTCCAGGGTCACGTGGAATCTCTCCAGGTTCTGTAGCTCTTTAATAGTTTTCTCCCGGCGAGGCAGCTCAGGGGACGGATATGGGCTCACCCACTTCTCCACTACCGTTGGTTGCCAGAATACGTTCGGGCCAATGAAAGAGCCCCGCTCTTGAAACGCATGATGGGCCGGTTCTGGAGAGCGTGCTGGTTCGCGCTCGCAGCCAGTATAGTCCTCATCAGCTTCCCAGTCCTCCGGTTCTTTCCTGGGACGGATCACGGCAGTGGCAGATGGGCCTCGCAGGCCCTCGGCAGGGGTGAACTCCACTTCTTCTCCCTCGCGGAGGTTGTGCATGCGCTCGGGGAGGTAACTCCGCTTGACGGACCTCCAATTCACGTACAAGTCTCTGCCGGTAGTATAATCTTGGATAAATCCGTAGCCACGGTCCTTGACAAATGCCACAACCAACCCCTTTCTCCTTTCCAGGCGGGGTTGGGTGTCAGTGTGGCGCTCATGAACGGTCTTTGCCAGTTCCTCGTAGTAGATTTTGGTTTTAGTAGTTCTCTTTATGGCGGCCTCCCGTATCTCTGCCATCAGCGCCGACCATTTGAATGAGGGTTGGAAAAAGTCTCTCCAGGAGCCATAGTAGTTCTCCGGTTGCATCCTTGGTGGCGGGCAGGCGGGTCTCTCCGGTCCCGGAGAGTAGGCCGGTGGAGCGTCCTCTTGCTCCATAGTATTAGGATCCATTTTCAACAGATCAGGCGCGGACATCCCAGCAGAGCAGTCTTCACTCTTCAACATGCTCGATCCTTCTCTGGAGAGCGACAGGGTGGTGCCAATAATTAAAGACAGATCCTCACATTGATCTGGGAGGCCGCCCCCCAGGTACTCCAGTATGGGAGAGGCGGAGTCCATTTCTGCAGACATGCAAATGTCCAGACAGGGCGGTGGCGCCAACATATAGCCTTTTCCGCACTTTTCAGCAAAAAGGCGCCAATTTTTACCGCCAATTTAGTATGAAGATGACGCAGCAGTAAATCCAAGCAAGCTAAGCGGCCATCTTTAAGCAAAACGCTGTCTATTCACGGACAGCAAGCGGTGGCTTTACAACAGTAAAACAGTCCATGCAATATAATCTTCACACCGCAAATTATTACAGTTCTTTGGCCCAGCAATTTTTAATAAAGCAATTAGGGCTTGGTCACTTTAAGGCATATAATAGCACACAGTTCTTGTATCCGCAATGGCGCAGGAATGTTCAGAATCCTGTTCGTGACGCCAATTTATGCAGCACGCCAGACCTGCAGGGTATTGCGAAGTGAGGTCACGGTAATGGGCAATCGAGGGTTACTCACTATTTGAAGGAGAACCCTGGGCAGGCATGCGGCAGTGAAGGAGAGGTAGACACAAGTTCCTCTGGGGCACACTCTGTATGTAGAGACCTGGCCTGATGTTGTGTGAGGTGCCCTGGATGTTGCAGGTGTTTAGAGTGCCTGAAGCAAGGTCCCTTTTAAGATTCGTGACGCCAGTGCCTGTAACGGTGGCACACCGATTGGTAGGAGGAATAATTGAGTACGCAGTGGGTAAACCAAACGTTTACTTGGTGAACACGGTCCAACTTTGTACATGCAGTTACAGTTGATAGTGATGATAAACGCAGTCCCTTGAACAATACTTCACAAGCAGGTAGACTTTCAATAGTGGCAGGTATAAATCATGCAAGATACTTGGAGGGCAAACAGTTAATGCTTTGCAGTGCAATGTTGCTCTATCCCCTTCAGCTATTCTAGCTGGCTGGATCCCAAGGCCCGGATGCCTAATTGCTGGCTTAAATCCTTGGTATATATAATCTTCCTCCAGTATTGGCGCTTGCTTTACTTTATAGAACCTCTGCCCATCAGGGTACTTATCTGACCTGGTATTATCCTTGCTTGGTAGGGAAGCTGCAGGTTTCTCCCAGGAGGTCCATTCCTACTACTGGGGTAATCTTCTGAGCTAACTAAGGCTCACTTGATCTTCAGGCAGGCTAGAGTTCTTCACTAGCCTCCTGGTTGTAGCTAGCAGCCAGGGCTATCAAGCTGCATGTCAGGAGGAGGCCCTCAGCATATCTCTGGCTGGTGCCTTCTTACTTCTGTCTCCACAGACTCCTGACTATGAACTCCCTCCTCCCTGTCTGGGCCTGAAAATTTATACTAGGGGCTCCCTATCTCCCTCTAGTGTCTAGGATGCCTAACTACACCCTCTTAGGCCTGCTATGCATGACACAGGGGAAACATTGCATATAAAAACACATAGAAAATACATTAAAGTGCTCCGTTAAATGTAATATTACTTTCCCTTGTGAGTAGAAGTTACAAGTCACCCAATTGACCCTTGTGTAGTGCCCACGCCTATCTAGTGGGACACTACACAAGTGAAGCGGTTGATGATGATGATGTGTCCGTGGATGTCACATGGGTGCCCACTCGAAGAGAAGAAGAACAGGGAGAAAGTTCAGATGGGGAGACAGAGAGGAGGAGGAGACGAGTTGGAAGCAGGGGGAGGTCATCGCAAGGAGCTAGTGGCACAGTCAGACAGCATGTATCGGCACCCGGGGTCAGCCAGACAGCACGCCAATCAAAGCATGCTGTTGCCACCACAAGAATGCCGTCATTGCAAAGCTCAGCATTGTGGCATTTTTTTTGTGTGTCTGCCTTTGACAACAGCGATGCCATTTGCAACCTGTGCCAAAAGAAACTGAGTCGTGGGAAGTCCAACACCCACCTAGGTACAACTGCTTTGCAAAGGCACATGATCTCACATCACAAACGCCTATGGGATCAACACATGATGAGTACAAGCAGCACACAAACTCAAAGCCACCATCCTCCTCCTGGTCCAGCATCTTCAGCCACGTCAACCACTGCTGTCCTCCTTGCCCCCTCTCAACCATCCGCCACTCCGCCTCTCACCTTCAGCAGTTCCTGCTCATCTGCCCACAGTCTGGTGTCTGTCAAGGAAATGTTTGAGCGTAAGAAGCCAATGTCACAGAGTCACCCCCTTGCCCGGCGTCTGACAGCTGGCTTGTCGGAACTCTTAGCCCGCCAGCTTTTACTATACAAGCTGGTGGAGTCTGAGGCCTTCAAAAAATTTGTAGCTATTGGGACACCGCAGTGGAAGGTACCCGGCTGAATTTTTTTTCCACAAAAGGCAATCCCCAACCTGTACTCTATTGTGGAAAAGGAAGTCATGGCATGTCTGGCACACAGTGTTGGGGCAAGGGTCCATCTGACCACTGATACCTGGTCTGCAAAGCACGGTCAGGGCAGGAATATCACGTACACGGCACATTGGGTAAACCTGCTAACGGCTGCCAAGTAGAGATGTCGCAAACATAAAATTTTCCGTTCGCGGACGGCGAACACGAATTTCTGCAAATGTTCACGAACGGGCGAACCGCCATAGACTTCAATAGGCAGAGGCGAATTTTTAAATCCACAGGGACTCTTTCTAGCCACAGTAGTGATGGAAAAGTTGTTTCAAGGGGACTAACACCTGGACTGTGGCATGCCGGAGGGGGATCCATGGCAAAACTCCCATGGAAAATTACATAGTTGACGCAGAGTTGGATTTTAATCCATAAAGGGCATAAATCACCTAACAATCCAAAATATTTTTGAACAACGTGGTTTAAAACATCCAGTGTGTGTATACAATCAGGTATGATGTTGTATCGATCAGGTAGTGTTAGGGTTACGCCCGCTTCACAGACATTGACAGACCAAACTCCCCTTTTAATGCACCGCAAACAACCGCAAACAGTCCATTTGCCCAACCGCAAACTTCCCATTTGCACAAGGTTGGATACCAAGCTAGCCATGTCCCGTTGATGTCATTGAAGGTTTCTTCCTCCACCCAGCCACGTACAACACCAAGGGTCCCCGAAAGGTGAATTGAATTGATTTTTCGAACGGGGAGATGGTTAAAAAAACGCTGGCTCCCTCCCCTATGTTTGAATCCACGCCACGGTCACTGCATCTGCGCCGTGCAATTTACTGTCACACCTGTGAGTGGTATTTTCTGTAGTACTATTCTCATCAGTTTAATCCCTGTATGGTCCCCAATCTGGGATCCACTTATTAAATGGATTTTTCGAACGGGGAGATGGTTAAAAAATGCTGGCTCCCTCCCCTTTGTTTGAATCCACGCCACGGTCACTGCGTCTGCCCCGTGCAATTTACTGTCACACCCGATATGAGTGGTATTTTCTGTAGTTCTCTCTTCTCATCAGTTTAATCCCTGTTACGTCCCCAATCTGGGGTCCATTTATTAAATTGATTTTTCGAACGGGGAGATGGTTAAAAAAACGCTGGCTCCCTCCCCTTTGTTTGAATCCACGCCACGGTCACTGCATCTGCGCCGTGCAATTTACTGTCACACCCGATATAAGTGGTATTTTCTGTAGTACTATTCTCATCAGTTTAATCACTGTTACGTCCCATTATCAGGGATTGCCTTTTGTGAAAAAAAAATTTGGTCGGGTACCTTCGACTGCCTTCACAGTGACAAACCAAACTCTGATACACCAAACTGAATTGGTTTTAGGAACCGGGAGATGGAAAAAGCAGCTTGGTCGGTCCTCTTACTCCCAAGTTGGGGCACTGCGCGTGCACGGAGCAATGTGCTGTGACACCCTATATGAGTGGTGTCTTAACTAGTACTATTCCTATCAGTTTAATCCCTGTTACGTCCCCTATCCGGGGACGTGTGTCGAATTGATTAATCATTGTCGAATTAACGAACCATTACGACATCCTGCAATAATTTAGTTCTGAGCTTTGTACTTGCTTTGTATTGGAATTGATTGGGATTTTTTTAATTGTCTGCATTATTTCTAATAAACTATTAAGAGACTTTAATATGATTTTTTTATTTTATGTATTAAAAACCCACCCATACAACTTTAAAAAAAAAAAAAAAAAAATTATGTTTTTTCTATGAAAAATTATCCAGCCGATCGCTTTTGGTCTGATCATAATGAAGCAACGGCCTTATCATCTGGGGTGTGGCAACATTGCCAACACACTCATAGAGGTGATGATCGCTTCATTGTTATACGCAAGCCCCTTCACCACAACAAGGTAACGATCACGAAGGGGAATTGACACTTGTATGTGCCTTTTTTTGTTTGTTTTGTTTTTGCAGCCACAGTGCAGCACCAGAGGCCAGAAAAATTAGGCATGTACACATGCCTGAAAAATAATGGTATTGTTGCAGCCGCTGTTGTAGCAGCGGCCGGAAAAATTGATGTTTTCAAGGCAGAAAGGTGACTAAAACATTGCGGCTTGAACCCTAGTTGGTGGCGGAGAATTCACGAAAGTAATCCGGTATGCAGACATTAAATACAGCAGCGTGGGGACCATTTTGAGGCCAAGTCATGTCATCAGGCCTTTTGTTAGTCAAACGTATCCCCCACTGTCAGTCCCTTCGGGATCCATGCCTCATTCATCTTAATGAAGGTGAGGTAATCTAGACTTTTTTGACCTAGGCGACTTCTCTTCTCAGTGAAAATGCCTCCTGCTGCACTGAAGGTCCTTTCTGACAGGACACTTGAAGCGGGGCAGGCCAGAAGTTCTATCGCAAACTGGGATAGCTCAGGCCACAAGTCAAGCCTGCACACCCAGTAGTCAAGGGGTTTATCGCTCCTCAGAGTGTTGATATCTGCAGTTAAGGCGAGGTAGTCTGCTACCTGTCGGTCGAGTCGTTCTCTAAGGCTGGATCCCGAAGGGCTGTGGCGATGTGTAGGACTGAAAAAGCTCTGCATGTCCTCCATCAACAACACATCTGTAAAGCGTCCTGTCCTTGCCGCCGTGGTCGTGGTAGGAGGAGGATTACTTTCACCTCTTCCCCTGTTAGATTCCCGTTGTGCTGTGCCATCCCCCTTATAAGCTGTGTAAAGCATATTTTTTTAGTTTTGATTTGAACTGCTGCATCCTTTCTGACTTTCGGTAATTTGGTAACATTTCCGCCACTTTCTGCTTATACCGGGGGTCTAGTAGCGTGGCCACCCAGTAACAGGTCATTCTCCTTCATCCTTTTTATACGAGGGTCCCTCAACAGACATGACAGCATGAAAGACCCCATTTGCACAAGGTTGGATGCTGAGCTACTCATTTCCCGTTCCTCGTCCTCACTGATGTCATTGACGGTCTGTTCTTCACCCCAGCCACGTACAACACCACGGGTCCCAGATAGGTGACAACAACGAGCACCCTGGGATGCCTGCTGTGGTTGGTCTTCCTCCTCCTCAAAACCACATTCCTCCTCTGACTCCTCTTCCTCATACTCCTCTTGCAGCATTGCCGGAGGTCCGGCAAGCGATGATGACAAGGCTGTTTCTGGTGGTGATGGTGCCCACAACTCTTCCTCTTCACGCTCATCTACAGCCTGATCCAGCACTCTTCGCAGGGCACGCTCCAGGAAGAAAACAAATAGGATAAGGTCGCTGATGGTGCCTTCGGTGCGACTGACTAGGTTTGTCACCTCCTCAAAAGGACGCATGAGCCTACAGGCATTGCGCATGAGCGTCCAGTAACGTGGCAAAAGAATTCCCAGCTCCGCAGAGGCTGTCCTAGCACCCCGGTCATACAAATACTCGTTGACGGCTTTTTCTTGTTGGAGCAGGCGGTCGAACATTAGGAGTGTTGAATTCCAACGTGTCGGGCTGTCGCAAATCAAGCGCCTCACTGGCATGTTGTTTCGGCGCTGAATGTCTGAAAAGTGCGCCATGGCCGTGTAGGAACGCCTGAAATGGCCACACACCTTCCTGGCCAGCTTGAGGACGTCCTGTAAGCCTGGGTACTTAGACACAAAGCGTTGTACGATGAGATTCAACACATGTGCCATGCACGGCACATGTGACAACATGCCCAAATTCAATGCCGCCAACAAATTGCTTCCATTGTCACACACCACTTTGCCGATCTCCAGTTGGTGCGGGGTCAGCCACTGATCCACCTGTGCGTTCAGGGCGGACAGGAGTGCTGGTCCAGTTTGGCTCTCTGCTTTTAGGCAAGTCAACCCCAAGACAGCGTAACACTGTCGTATCCGGGATGTGGAATAGCCCCTGGGGAGCTGGGGGGATTCAGTTGATGTGCAGCCAGACGCTGCAGCAGAAGAGGACTCAGCCGAGGAGGTTATCGAAGAGGATGGAGTAGGAGGAGTAGAGGAGATGGCAGTAGGCCTGCCTGCAAGTCGTGGCGGTGTCACCAACTGCTCTGCAGAGCCACGCATTCCATGCTTGGCAGCCGTCAGCAGGTTGACCCAATGCGCAGTGTAGGTGATATACCTGCCCTGACTGTGCTTTGCAGACCAGGTATCAGTGGTCAGACGGACCCTTGCCCCAACACTGTATGCCAGAGATGCCATGACTTCCTTTTCAATCACTGAGTAGAGGTTTGGGATTGCCTTTTTTGAAAAAAAAAATTGCCCGGGTACCTTCCACTGTGGTGTCCCAATAGCGACAAATTTTTTGAAGGCCTCAGACTCCACCAGCTGGTATGGTAAAAGCTGGTGGGCTAAGAGTTCCGTCAAGCCAGCTGTCAGACGCCGGGCAAGGGGGTGACTCTGTGACATTGGCTTCCTACGCTCAAACATTTCCTTTACAGACACCTGACTGTGGGCAGATGAGATGGAACTGCTGAAGGTGAGAGGCGGAGTGGCGGGTGGTTGAGAGGGGGCAAGGAGGACAGCAGTGGTTGACGTGGCTGAAGATGCTGAACCAGGAGGAGGATGGTGGCTTTGAGTTTGTGTGCTGCTTCTACTCGTCATCATGTGTTGATCCCATAGGCGTTTGTGATGTGCGATCATGTGCCTTCGCAAAGCAGTTGTACCTAGGTGGGTGTTGGATTTCCCACGACTCAGTTTCTTTTGGCACATGTTGCAAATGGCATCGCTGTTGTCAAAGGCAGACACACAAAAAAAATGCCACACTGCTGAGCTTTGCAATGACGGCATTCTTGTGGTGGCAACAGCATGCTTTGATTGGCGTGCTGTCTGGCTGACCCCGGGTGCCGATACATGCTGTCTGACTGTGCCACTAGCTCCTTGCGATGACCTCCCCCTGCTTCCAACTAGTCTCCTCCTTCTCTCTGTCTCCCCTTCTGAACTTTCCCTCTCTTCTTCTTCTCTTCGAGCGGGCACCCACGTGGCATCCACGGACACATCGTCATCATCAACCACTTCACTTGTATCTGACACCTCAGCAAAGGAAGCAGCAGCGGGTACAACATCATCATCATCATCACACTGTACGTCCATGTGTGTAATGCTGCCTGACTGAGACATATCCCTGTTATCTCCATCCTCTGGCAATAATGGTGGCGCATCACTAATTTCATCCAACTGATGTGTAAATAACTCCTCTGAGGGATCAAGTGAAGCGGCTGTGGTGGTAGTGGTGGTGGTGGCGGCGGGCGGGAGAGTGGTAACTTGAGAGCAGGTGACCAAAGCTGAGCTGAAGGAGAATGGTGCGTCAAGGTTCTTAGCGGAAGCTGTTGAAGATTGGGTGTCCTGTGTAAGCCAGTCAACTATTTTCTCCAAATATTTTGGGTTCAGGGTATGTGGCCTCTGAACACTGGGCATTATTCCAGGGCCAGTGGAAATAACAGCACCATGACCATGACGGCCCCTGCGGGGTGGCCTGCCTCTGCCTGTCATTTTTTATTAGATAAGTGTTACTATGCGTGCAAGGTACTGTGCCACCCTATATAAGTGGTGGGCAGCGGGCACAGTACAGTCTGTGGGCCTGACACACACTGGCTTGCAACTGTGATTATATCACAGAAAAAGATTAAATAGAATTTTTTTTTATCTGCGAGGTATTTGTGAGTGAGTGACACCCTGTAATGGTATGAGTGGAGGCCTAGCCACTAGCCAGTGGCCACAATGCAGTCTGTGTGGGCCTGACACACACGGGCTTGCAAATGGGATTAGATCACAGAAAAAAATAAAATATAATTTTTTTTATCTGCGAGGTATTTGTGAGTGACACCCTGTAACGGTATGAGTGGAGGCCTAGCCAGTGGCCACAATACAGTCTGTGTGGGCCTGACACACACTGGCTTGCAAATGTGATTATATCACAGAAAAAGATTAAATATAATTTTTTTTTATCTGCGAGGTATTTTCTGTCACACCCTGTATGAATGGTGTGCACACAGTACTGTCTGTGACTGAGCCTGCAGCCTGCAGCCTCTCACACACGGCTATATATAAAAAAAAAAAAAGCAGACTGATGTACCAGCCCTGAAAAGGGCTTTTTGGGGTGCTGTCAGGACGCTGTCCTTACAGCAGATGAGTCTGTGGACACAGAACACTGCCCTAGCTAACGCTTTCCCTATTGAATCAGCAGCAGCAGCACTGTCCCTCCTCTCACTGAGAATGCAGCTTCCGAATGAATCTAAAATGGATGCTGTCCAGGAGGTGGGAGGGTCTGGGAGGGAGGGTCTGCTGCTGATTGGTTGGAATTTGTCTGCTGACTGTGAGGTACAGGACAGGGTCAAAGTTTACTCAATGATGATGTATAGGGGGCGGACCGAACATCGCATATGTTTGCCCGCCGCGGCGAACGCGAACAAGCTTTGTTCGCCGGGAACTGTTCGCCGGCGAACTATTCGGGACATCACTACTTGTGACGTAATTCGGAGGGAACAAACAACTTCCCCGGAGGACCAGAGTCCGGAGCATCCTTCTATGCCTCCAACACCCTGGCCTCAAGATCAGGACAAAGAGCGGATAGGACTACCCCTTCAGATAAAATGGGACTAGGGTCATTAGACTCACCCCCCTCCCCAGGAAAGCTACGCGACAAAGCATCCGCCTTGACGTTCTTAACCCCAGGGCGGTAAGTGACGATGAAGGTAAATCTGGTGAAAAACAATGACCATCTGGACTGCCTTGGGTTCAGTCGCTTAACCGACTCCAGGTTGGCCAGATTCTTGTGATCCGTAATTACTGTAATAGGGTAAATTGCTCCTTCCAACCAATGCCGCCATTCCTCGAACGCCAACTTAATGGCCAGCAATTCCCTATTCCCCACATCATACTTCCTTTCAGCAGTAGAGAGTTTTTTAGAGAAAAATGCACATGGGCGCCATTTACTAGGTGAAGGACCTTGCGACAAGATTGCTCCTACCCCTACCTCGGACGCGTCAACCTCAACAATAAATGGCTTAGTCACGTCCGGTTGCATCAGAATAGGGGTGAAGCAAAACATTCTTTCACAGCAGAAAAGGCCTGCAATGCTGCATCAGACCAGACAGAAATATCCGCACCCTTCCTAGTCATGTCTGTTAAAGGTTTAACCACCGATGAATAGTTCAAGATAAATTTACGGTAGTAGTTGGTAAATCCCAAAAACCGTATAAGCGCTTTCAGATTTTCGGGTCGATCCCAGTCCAACACGGCACGGACAGAAAATACACACTTTTCCATCTTAGCATACAACTTATTCTCTCTTAGGATCTGTAACACCTGTCTCACATGATCCTGATGAGTCTCTATATCAGGCGAATAAATTAGTATGTCATCAAGGTATACAACGACAAACCTCCCCACCAGATGATGAAAGATGTCATTGACCAAGTGTTGAAAAACCGCAGGAGCATTGGTTAACCCAAAGGGCATGACCAGGTTTTCAAAATGACCCTCAGGGGTATTAAATGCGGTCTTCCACTCATCCCCCTCCTTGATCCTTCCTCAGATCCAATTTAGAGAACACCTTGGCACCGACAATCTGACTAAACAAATCCGGAATCAAAGGAAGAGGGTAAGGATCACGGACGGTAATACGATTGAGCTCACGGAAGTCCAGGCATGGTCTCAGGGTACCTTCTTTTTTCTTTACAAAGAAAAACCCAGCAGCCACTGGGGACTTGGATGGTCTAATATGTCCCTTTGCCAAACTCTCGTTAATATACTCTCGCATGGCCTTTCTTTCGGGTTCCGAAAGATTATACAACCGAGATTTGGGTAATTTAGCTCCGGGAATAAGATTGACGGGACAGTCATACTCCTGATGCGGAGGCAACTCCTGATTACCACTCTCAGAGAAAACATCAGAAAATTCGGAAATGAACGAGGGTACAGTTTTAGTGGTCACTATAGAGAATGATGCATTAAGTTGTGTATGCATAAATCACTCCAATCGACAATCTGTCTCGCTTGCCAGTCGATGTTAGGGTTATGTTTGCTTAACCATGGTAAGCCCAACACCAACAGAGCAGGCAGACCCTCCAATACATAACAGGAGATAGATTCCTGATGCAAATCACCCACTCTTAAATTAATGTCATTCACTACCTGCGACAGACATTTTTGGGTGAGAGGTGCTGAGTCAATTGCAAAGACATAAATACTTTTCTCTAATGCATTAGTAGGCAACCCATGAATGCGTACAAACTCTCCATCAATCAAGTTAACTCCTGCCCCACTGTCGATAAATGCTTCAATTTTCACAGTTTTGGACTCTAGTGCCACCTCGGCAGTCAGGAGAAAACGGGTACTACCAGTAAAAGACAAATGTAGGTTTTCTTGCTCCCCATCCACACCACCAATAGTAATTTGAGGATTAAAAGTTTTTTTCTTTTTGTTTACACCTTGATGCTGCAAGTACGGACAAATGTTCACAAAATGTCCCTTCTTGCCACAATAAAAGCAGACTCCTTTCACATGACCCAAGCTTTTGCCAGGAGTAGCTCCTCCTAACTGCATAGGCTCATCACAAGGCACAACTACCAGTGTCTCTCCACCATAAGTGTCAAAGGAAGCAGTACCCTTATTGGACAGTACGTCCTGAAGGTGAGGACCCCTAGATCTCTCCCTCAGGCGTCTATCTAGACGTACAGCAAGGGACATAGCTGCCTTCAGTGACACAGGATTTTCATGAAAGGCCAACGCGTCCTGCAGTCTCTCAGAGAGACCCTGACAGAATTGTCTGCGGAGAGCAGGATCGTTCCACTCAGTATCGGTAGCCCATCTCCTAAATTCAGAGCAATAGGTCTCCGCGGAACGATCTCCCTGCCGCAAACTCCGTAACTTGGTCTCGGTCTGAGACATCCGATCCGGGTCATCGTAGATTAGACCCAAGGCTCTGAAGAATTCATCTACCGACTGGAGGGACAGTGATCCGGTCGGCAGAGAAAAAGCCCAAGATTGGGCGTCCTCTTTAAGCAATGAAATAATCATACCCACACGTTGACACTCATCCCCAGAAGAGTATGGACGCAGCTTAAAGTATAATTTACATGACTCTCTGAACCGGATGAAATTGTCACTACCCCCGGAAAACCTGTCCGGGAGAGCCAACTTCGGTTCAGGATAGGCCTGGGACCCACCACCGGAACCAGCAGGCTGTGGACTCTGAATCTGCAAGACAGTTGCGCGGAGGTCTGCTACCTCCAAAGTCAGATTCTGCATCTGTTCGACCAGTGCAGACATAGTATCCATAGCTGCACAGATCAGAACAAAAATGGCGGTATGGGCTTGGGATAATGTCACGAATATAGTAGGGGAGAACACCAAAAGACACTAGGCCTCACCGCTAGGGAAGGAAAAGGGTCACCACCTATAAAACCCTGCTCCTGGCCCTAACTCCTATCCGTATGGGCACCTCTCGATGGTAGAGATACCCATACACGGGAACCTAGAAAATCCTGGTGACCCTCAGATGCCCTAAAGATAATGACAGGGCAGAGACCACCTGTTCCTTCCCTGGTGAAGGAACTAGCGTCTCACTGTGGCCTAGTAAACAACCGGGGGGGGGGGGTTATACAAAACACGACAAGCAGAACACTTAACTTCAGAGGATGAAGGATGAACAGGACTTCAACACGAACCACACTCCAGCTCTTCCAAGACCAAATGAAGCTATCCCAAGCAAGGAGAGATGGGAAAAGTCAGACTAAATAGGGTGTGGCAGAGGTCACATGATCCACACCTGAACAGGAGGTGTGTACATACCAGCAACACACAGACAAAGTGAAACCAAAAGAGGCTGTCAGATCACTAATGCATAGATAATCTTTCAGACCTTCTGGGACCTGTCACAGATGTGACAGCACGTGGCTCTGAGACTGGTGAGGGTGACATGAGTGACGTGCAGACAGTAGTGAATAATGATGTAGCTGATTGCACGTGGGAGCCAGGTGAAGAGGAGGATTCATCATCAGAGGATTAGGGTGGCAGCTTGCGAGTGAGCCAGCAGGGTGCTAGCAAAGCCATGAGTCAGCAGGGTGGCAGCAGTGTGAAATCTGGAGCCAACCGTGCCAGGGGTAAACTGTCTGCTACTCAGGAGCCTTCCTGTCCAGAAACAACTAGCGGTGTACGGGCTCATATAGGCAGCGGCAGCAGGCAATCAGCAGCAGCAGACAATATACGTCCTTTACAGCCCACTGGGTAAATGTGGTTCCTGCCCAGAAACACCAGCAACTTGGCCAGGCAATGGCACTGCCACCTCCATGTTCTTAAGCTGTGAGTCCTGTGCCAATGTGCTCCTCTGCCTCCTCACCCTTGTCCTCAGCCTCCACTTCAGGAACAATTCAGAGTGCTCCTCCAGCATACTACCTATGCAGAGCATGGCAGTGTCACGCTGTTCTGCACCTGGTTTGACTTGGTGAACGGAGTCACACCGGGGTGGAACTGCTCTGCATCCTTCAAGACTAAATTGAATCCTGGCTCTCTCCTCACCAACTGAAGATCGGAAACATGGTCACTGATAAAGGGAAGAACATTGTGTAGGTGCTGCATCAAGGAGGGCTGACCCATGCGCCCTGCATGGCAAACATCTTTAATCTGGTTGTAAAACGGTTCCTGAAGTATTCCACCCAACTGCAAAACATCCTGAAAATGGCCAGGAAACTGTGCATGCTCTTCAGCCACTATTACACTGCAAAATATGCCCTCCTTGAGCTTCAAAGGCAGAATAGTGTTCCCCAACATTGCCTGATGTGCAATGTTTTCACCCGTTGTAACTCTACCCTTCACATGTTGGACCGACTATATGAGCAGAGGAAGGCGGTAAACAATTTATTGGTAATGCAGGCAGACAGGAGCACTCCCCTGTGTAACTTCGACGTTAGCCAGTGGCAGCTGATGCGTGACACCTGCCTATTGCTCATGACCTTTCAGGAGGCTACTTTATTTGTCAGTCACCAGGACTACAGGATGAACGACATCATTCCATTCCTCCACATCCTGGATAAGATGCTGATAAATCTGGATAGCCAGGAGACAGGAGACATGGTGCCTACTAGTGATGATCGGCAGGGGCTATATTTGAATTTGCGATATTTCACAAATATTTTGTAGAATATTCGTCATATATTCGCAAATTTCAAGAATTTGAGATTATTTTATTGCATGTGAAAAATCGGCAATGTAAAAATCACGTAATGCGAATTCGTAACGAGAAATCCAGGTGTGGGTCATTTTGACTATATTTTTCAAGCTGGTATAAGTTTCCTGAGACTGGAGACAATGGTTGGCACGGCAGAACATTAGAATAGCTTTATATGCAGCTAGAGTCAAGTGCTCCAATATATTCGCGATTGCGGTAATCGGCAGTGATTAGAATATTTTTTCGCATTACGTGCAACTTCACATTTTAGCAGGTCTGACTACAGATTACTGATTGGTGCACTAAGTAATGTTGTGAACTTGACATTGCTTCCTCCTCATTGGCCCACAAGCAAGAAGCAGAGAGGAATCATGTGTTCAGATGGAAAAAAATGCTGAATATTCGATATAACGAATATATACAGCATTATATTCTAAATATTTGGTGATATCCGCGATAAATATTCGCTACTCGAATATTCGTGCTCAACACTAGTGCCTATATCTCACAGCCACCTGAGCCCTGTGGGGGTTGAACTGGTAGAGGTGGAGGAAGAGGAGGCGGGGAAGGCATTTACATACAAGCAATGTATAAATAAATTGGTGGTTTATCCGCACACGTGACAGGAGTGGAGCAGTAGGAGCTGAGCGGCGATGAGGAAGGCCAGGCAGATGACCCGACACAGTGGCAGTGGAGATGGAGGCAGGGAGTCCCTCCGAGTCCCTTGTGCAAATGGCCCGATGCATTCTGAGTTGCTTGCGTAGTGATAGCCATATTATAGCTATTCGCAGAGGGATCACTCTCCATTCGCTACCACTCCAAAATGGGGGCCTTTTTTCCCCTTGCTGAGAAAGAAACTCAACTACTGTAGAGACATCCTATGTAGTCAGTTGGCTGCTACCTATGTGCGCCATCGCGCATCCTCATGAATGTCTGACCGGGGGGCCCTCTGTGCTCACGCTCTACTGGCATGACTGCTGGAGGGGGTGTGGGGACAGGAGCAGTACCAGCTCCATAAGTCTGGAGTCTCTAATGAGCACTTTTCTTTACCCGCATACTGAAGAAACAACCCACCAGCAGCAGCAGGACATGGAGCAGACCCTAAACAAGCAGGTGGTGGCACGATTGGACTGCACCCTTCCACCCCAAATCCAAGATCCCCTGGACTACTGGAAAGCCAAACTTGATTTGTTGCTGCAACTGGCTGAGTTTGCCCTGGACAAGCTTTCCTGCCTGGACAGTAGTGTGGCACCAGAGTGGGTGTTTAGTGTGGCGGGGGACATAGTTACCCCAAAGAGAACTCACCTTTCCATACAAAATGTTGAGAGACTAACCTCTGTAAAGATGAAACAGGCGTGGATTAGACAATATTTCGACACGCCAGTGCCTGATGCATCATACTAGATCACTGGGCCATTGGGCCGGAGTTATTTGGTCAGTTCTGGCCCTGTAACTGGCCAAATAAGTAAAGTGTGAACTGATTCTTAGAGTGACTACTTTCAACTGTCTGTCATACTGTCGCACAGTAACTGTTTCACTACCACAGCGGACTAGCTATGTATGTTTCTGCAATGCAGTGTTGTACACTGATATACAGGCTCTCTGCAGCCGGGAAATAGCTGATTTTTACAAATTAATTTGGATCAAAATAATTTTTGGGGGAAAATTCAGCGAAGCGTCCAAATCAAATTTTTGAAAACTTCGCTCATCTCTAGTCGGTATTGAATTGTGGTATGTAAAGGTACTAGTGTTGAGCGAGCATGCTCGGCCGAACTGCTGTTCGGCTCGATCATTGCTATGCTTGGCAGATCCGAGTGCTCGGCCGAATAATTTGGGTGCTCAAATACAATTTAATACAATGGAAATCAATGGAAGAACCCCAGGCACCCCCTGCTCGGAAGAGAAATTAATGTAAACCCCTCAAAATAGTTTGGAAACAGCATTAAGAGGATAGCTGGATGCGTCTTAGACCCCGATTATGTACGACATGTCTTTCCCTTAAGCGAATGTTTATGCAAATGAGTTTTTAAATGGAAAAACTGTATAAAAAGGTTATTGAATATTATGTTAGGACAATCAGAAAACTTTTTGTCGCCCTAATGATATTGATCTAGGTGTGCAGGTCCACCCAAGCCATCCAACAGATGCAAAATAACTTTGAGGTTTACTGGTTCTCAGTCAGATGAGAGCTGGTTTGGAATATCTCATAGTGCACAAGGCTGCCATTGTAAGGTATGCTGGCTGTTATCTGCCTCATGGATAGATTGATGGCTTGCACATACCTGGCTTTTGGCATATAGCCTTTGTGTGGTTGTCTATTGTATGTCGTACATAATAGCCTAAGACGCATACTCTTAATGCTGTTTCCAAACCATTTTGAAGGGGTTTCCATCAATTTCTAACCTTTTTTTATGAACCAAACACCCTCTTCTCTTCCGAGCAGAGGGTGCCTGGGGTTCTCCCATTGACTTCCATTGTGCTCAGGTGCTCAGTAGAAAACACGAGCATACCGATGTGTTTGGCCAGAGCACCCAAACACACAAGCACTTTGGTGCTCACTCAACACTAAAAAGTACATCATTTGATCTTTCAATGATGTGAACAATGTAAAAACAAGTGTCTTTTGTTTAAATTGTTGCATTACTATTCTTGTCTAAATAAAGTGAATGATTCTCGATTATGCAAGTAAACAGTCAGATACCAACAAATTTGCAATTGTCTTTCAACAGCTGTAAATCGCTAAATGCAGTCTTGTCATTTATCACCTATATGAGTATCCAATCATCTAAATGCAACAGGAATGAGTCAAAAGCACAGAGGATTTATGTACAAAAAATTATATCTCAATGCACCAGGTGCGTGTGTGCAGAGATATGTCGTACCTCCTATAATAATATTTACCATATGTAGACTGAGTATATATAAAATTTAACTTTTACTGTAATTTCAATTTAAAATACGTTGGTGATAGCAGTGAGACAAAAACAATAGACTTACATACATATAAACACTTATAATACCACCTAATAAGACCACAGTATGATAGTACTGGGTAGGTCTTACCCCGTCCTGTGGACACACGGTCAGGGTTAGTGAGTGGCGGTAAGCTCCAGTGTGGTCGCAGGCACTGGTATCCAGTTGTTAGAAGCAAAATGGCAGTCTGGAAACTCCTGTTATGCCCTGGTCTAGAGCCCTCCCTGTATAGATGGTCAGGGGCTATCCTCATAGACCTGCCTCAACGACACGGAGCACTCGCCCCGACAGGGGCGACCCCATACGGAACCTGTCCCTATCTGGGACCTATTCCCTAAATGGTCCCTTACTGAATGGCCCTACATGCCATGTTTCATTCCATAAAATGGAGCTCATCAGGGGCTCATTGAATTCAGAAGGTTTCTACAAAATACACAAAAAGAGATATGCATGGCGTAGTTACTACCAAGCGTCTATTATAATATAAATTTAAACAGCATTAGGTATATGGTCTCCAACTTACTGTTTCAGTAGAGGATTACTTGAGAATACAAGATGGTAGGGACGATCGATAGTACACGTCCCTGCCGGGGTATGGAGAAGTGTCCCCAATGATACCCACACCTCACCTCACTGCTGGATGCCGGCAGTGTGGGAACACAGCCCATTCGGCCGCCTCACCTTTTAAAATCAGCGCCTCCAGCTGTTACCGCCCTCCTGCTCCACCTTCCCCCGGTGGAACGCATGTGGAACGCACGCTGTTTCCATGCGCTCCACTCCACCGGAAGTCAGTGTCACATGACCGCTCGGGCTACCGGAAGTGCAAGCGGATGTGTCCGAGCGTCACCCATCGCATAGCAACCGGATGACGCGTAGACACTCCGCGCTGATCCGCCGTCTCAGATGCCGGACAGCTGTTCTAAAGAATACAATCATTCAAAGGTTGGATTTCTTTAACAGGTTTCCCTCCATACTGGTCTTTCTGCATGCACTTGGCCATACAGTACTTATAGGAGGGGAAAATACTGGACACACAGGTCCATTTTTATACCGCAAAAAGCTTACAGAGTGATGATATTTCATGTCATTAGGTGTACAAATGACAAAAAGGATTTTTACGCTTATTCCACACTAGAAGGTATTTTTGGCTTTATCAAAAAGTTCATGTCCCAGATATTAAAGATTTAACAATAGGGTCATACCTAGAATAGTGTAGAGGAAGGTGAAGGGGGGTATAAAACAGTGAATTCCTGCCCTCCTTAGATATTAGAATTTATAAACAATTATTGGACCGGTCCTGACCAGCATTTCGACCGGGTATTCAAATAAAGCACGTGAAGCTCTGTAGCTCATTGAGGCCATTGGGGTATAGTGTCTTCAGGTAAAAAATCCACCTTGCCTCGCATTGGAGGATTCTCTTATCCCAATCCCCACCTCGCGCTGGTGGCCTCACTTTTTCGATTCCCATAAATGAAAGGCACCTTGGATCCCCGCCATGCTCAGTACGCACATGGCGCGAGACCACGGTGTCCCTACCGTTATGGACATCATTAATATGCTCTCCGATTCTTCGTCTCAGCTCCCTTTTTGTTTTGCCCACATATTCCTTGTCGCAGGAACATGTGATTTTATAGACAACCCCCATAGTTTTACAGTTTATCAGATCCCTGATAATGTATGTTTTTCCTGTATTACAGCTCCTAAAGGATTTTCCGCACTGCATGTACTTACAGGCTATGCACCCCCCACATCTGTAGTTTCCATGAACTCCTTTCTCCAGCCAGGTTTTTAAGGCCGGTTTAGGAGAGAAATGACTATTCACCGTCCAGTCTCGTACACTCCTTCCCCTCCTATATGTTATACTTGGGTGTTCTTTTATGGTAGTGCAGAGGTCGGGGTCCATCCTGAGTACATGCCAGTGTTTGGCAATTATTTCTCTTATGCCTGCGGAAGCTTCATTAAATGTACTGATTAAACGTGTCTCCTGAATCCCTGTTGGGGGTACGTTCTCAGTATTGCTCGTTTTGTTAGGGGTAAGTGTTTATATGTATGTAAGTCTATTGTTTTTGTCTCACTGCTATCACCAACGTATTTTAAATTGAAATTACAGTAAAAGTTAAATTTTATATATACTCAGTCTACATATGGTAAATATTATTATAGGAGGTACGACATATCTCTGCACACACGCACCTGGTGCATTGAGATATAATTTTTTGTACATAAGTGTTGTTTAATTTACGGATATGGCAGGTTTCCTAAGTACTGGTTTCAATGCAGAGGACTGGCTGACAGAAGCCAAGGAGGTATTCTCCGAAAAAAACTTTCTCCAGAAAAAATATACCCCCTCATATAGTGCGGCCTTTAGAGAACTGGAAAAAACGTATAGGGAACAAATTGTGTCTTGGTGGGAGGTCCAGAGTTTGGAGCACTACCTTGAACACAATATTGTACCAAGGGGTCTCAGGATCACACTGTTACCAGCCAATAGGTGCAGAAATGCATCACTAATGACTAAGTGGGAACAGGAAGCAACGGCCAGTTCCTTGCGCCTTATGAAAATTCTAGTGGAGCAAGAGCACTCCACATTAGAGAATGTAAATAAAAAATTGAAGGACCAAATTGAGGTCACCCAGACATTTGCACAAGAAACTGACTTTGGTATCAAAGAAAAACAGCTTCAGACAGCTTTGGAAAAATTTCAATATCATTTAAAAGAAAGAAAGCATAAACAATTTACACGTGACTTGTCAGATTTCAAAGAAAATAAAGCTTATATTCTTTTAAATGAAAAAGGGAGGCTGGACAGGGACACGGATCCGTCCTCAACAGAAACAGATCAATCTGAGTCTGATAGGGAACAGGCAGGCAGCAGAAGGAATTTGAACAAGGGGAGAGGACGTGGGAGGAGAAACCATAAAGGTAATCCTCATAAAAATTATAACCAAGGTTTTTTAGACCAGAATCTGTCCTACCCCCTCAGAAATCGGTCACAACAACAACCACCGGCAACACAGGCCCAAAAATAATAAATTTGTCTTCTTACTCCCTGACTGAATCTGAAAATAGTATCCTGGAAAAGGGGCTCTCGTTTGTACCCACACCTAAATTTAATCTCTTTAGGACAATAGTCGATCTTAATCTATTTGTTAGAAAATTGAGGTGGTTCAAACACTTTCGTAACATAGAAAAGAAACAGAGTTTGGAACTGGGGGTCCCACCAAATATGGTAGCAGATGTACGACTTTTACAAAGTCTGGCCACACCTGTAGAAACAGCATCGGGGGAGGGGCCATTTACACCACTCAAAAATAAAAGTACAAGGATGGCACCCATCACTGATACAAACTGTATTGATGTTTTCTTAAATTTAGTGAGCATAGAACTTGAGTCCACACGATTACATCTATCGCCTCAAAACTGTACACAGGAAGAATCACGGGCATTAGAAAGCTTGGCAGAGAACAGAAACATAACCGTTAAGCCCTCTGATAAGGGGGGAAACACCGTTATAATGGATACGGATAGCTATAAAATTATGTGTGAAAAACTTCTGGCCCCACGTTACTGTTATGAGATTTTAGATGGAGACCCTACAATAAAATACAAACGTGAACTAAAGAGCATCTTGGATACAGCAAAAAACAATAAATTAATTAGTCCGGCTGAATATGAATTTTTGTTTCCACAGCACCCGCAGATAGCGACATTCTACTGTCTGCCGAAAGTGCACAAAGGATGTGACCCAGTTAAAGGCCGCCCAATAGTTTCGGGCATAAATAGTTTAAGTCAAAATGCAGGAATCTATATAGACAAAATTCTATCCCCATTTGTGCAATCACTTCCCTCATATGTTAGGGATACGGGAGATCTCTTGAAACTAGAGGAGATACATCTCGAGGATGGGTGCATATTGGGGAGTATTGATGTGGAGGCCCTATATTCATCCATCCCGCACAAATGGGGCCTACACGCAGTGGCTCATTACCTGAGCACACGTGGCTGACAATTTTTGACACATAACAAATTCATCCTTCAATTGCTGGAGTTTGTGTTATGTAGAAATTATTTTCTCTTCAATGGCAGGTTCTACCACCAGCTCAGGGGCACCGCGATGGGGTATTCATGTGCCCCGTCGTATGCAAATTTGCTCCTGGGCTGGTGGGAGGACACTATGATTTTCTGCGATGAGACAACATGTGAGGCCCTAAACGTCCAGATATGGGCACGCTATATTGACGACGTGCTGGTTGTCTGGAAAGGTGGCCGCAAGTCTTTCTCGGATTGGGCAGCAAGTTTGAATAATAACCAGATTGGTTTACGCTTCACGTCAGAGTGCGACGAGAAGCGGTTGCCATTCCTTGACATTCTTATTACTAAAGATCAGGATGGAGGGTTGGAAACAACAATCTTTCGTAAGCCTACCTCGACGAATTCCCTCCTGAGGTGGGACAGTTGCCACCCTTTCTCCCTCAGGAGGGGAATTCCTCGTGGCCAATACCTGAGATTGAGGAGAAATTGTTCGAATGAGGTGGAATTTCAGAGGCAGGCAATAGATCTTAAAAAACGCTTTATGGACCGGGGTTACCCTGTTGGGACATTGACACCAGCTTATAAAGCTGCAAAAGCTTGCTCCCATAGCTCCCTTCTTACCCCTAACAAAACGAGCAATACTGAGAACGTACCCCCAACAGGGATTCAGGAGACACGTTTAATCAGTACATTTAATGAAGCTTCCGCAGGCATAAGAGAAATAATTGCCAAACACTGGCATGTACTCAGGATGGACCCCGACCTCTGCACTACCATAAAAGAACACCCAAGTATAACATATAGGAGGGGAAGGAGTGTACGAGACTGGACGGTGAATAGTCATTTCTCTCCTAAACCGGCCTTAAAAACCTGGCTGGAGAAAGGAGTTCATGGAAACTACAGATGTGGGGGGTGCATAGCCTGTAAGTACATGCAGTGCGGAAAATCCTTTAGGAGCTGCAATACAGGAAAAACATACATTATCAGGGATCTGATAAATTGTAAAACTATGGGGGTTGTCTATAAAATCACATGTTCCTGCGACAAGGAATATGTGGGCAAAACAAAAAGGGAGCTGAGACGAAGAATCGGAGAGCATATTAATGATGTCCATAACGGTAGGGACACCGTGGTCTCGCGCCATGTGCGTACTGAGCATGGCGGGGATCCAAGGTGCCTTTCATTTATGGGAATCGAAAAAGTGAGGCCACCAGCGCGAGGTGGGGATTGGGATAAGAGAATCCTCCAATGCGAGGCAAGGTGGATTTTCTACCTGAAGACACTATACCCCAATGGCCTCAATGAGCTACAGAGCTTCACGTGCTTTATTTGAATACCCGGTCGAAATGCTGGTCAGGACCGGTCCAATAATTGTTTATAAATTCTAATATCTAAGGAGGGCAGGAATTCAGTGTTTTATACCCCCCTTCACCTTCCTCTACACTAACCTAGGTATGATCCCATTGTTAAATCTTTAATATCTGGGACATGAACTTTCTGATAAAGCCAAAAATACCCTCTAGTGTGGAATAAGCGTAAAAATCCTTTTTGTCATTTGTACACCTAATGACATGAAATATCATCACTCTGTAAGCTTTTTGCGGTATAAAAATGGACCTGTGTGTCCAGTATTTTCCCCTCCTATAAGTACTGTATGGCCAAGTGCATGCAGAAAGACCAGTATGGAGGGAAACCTGTTAAAGAAATCCAACCTTTGAATGATTGCATTCTCTAGAATAGCTGTCCGGCATCTGAGACGGCGGATCAGCGTGGAGTGTCTACGCGTCATCCGGTTGCTACGCGATGGGTGACGCTCAGACACATCCGCTTGCACTTCCGGTAGCCCGAGCGGTCATGTGACACTGACTTCCGGTGGAGTGGAGCGCATGGAAACAGCGTGCGTTCCACATGCGTTCCACCGGGGGGGAGGTGGAGCAGGAGGGCGGTAACAGCTGGAGGCGCTGATTTTAAAAGGTGAGGCGGCCGAATGGGCTGTGTTCCCACACTGCCGGCATCCAGCAGTGAGGTGAGGTGTGGGTATCATTGGGGACACTTCTCCATACCCCGGCAGGGACGTGTACTATCGATCGTTCCTACCATCTTGTATTCTCAAGTAATCCTCTACTGAAACAGTAAGTTGGAGACCATATACCTAATGCTGTTTAAATTTATATTATAATAGACGCTTGGTAGTAACTACGCCATGCATATCTCTTTTTGTGTATTTTGTAGAAACCTTCTGAATTCAATGAGCCCCTGATGAGCTCCATTTTATGGAATGAAACATGGCATGTAGGGCCATTCAGTAAGGGACCATTTAGGGAATAGGTCCCAGATAGGGACAGGTTCCGTATGGGGTCGCCCCTGTCGGGGCGAGTGCTCCGTGTCGTTGAGGCAGGTCTATGAGGATAGCCCCTGACCATCTATACAGGGAGGGCTCTAGACCAGGGCATAACAGGAGTTTCCAGACTGCCATTTTGCTTCTAACAACTGGATACCAGTGCCTGCGACCACACTGGAGCTTACCGCCACTCACTAACCCTGACCGTGTGTCCACAGGACGGGGTAAGACCTACCCAGTACTATCATACTGTGGTCTTATTAGGTGGTATTATAAGTGTTTATATGTATGTAAGTCTATTGTTTTTGTCTCACTGCTATCACCAACGTATTTTAAATTGAAATTACAGTAAAAGTTAAAAGCACAGAGGATGTGCAAATCTTTCCATAATAGTTTTTCTGTTTATGTTCCATTCCTGGCATTTGAATAGAAATATTGATCTGCAATACTGGTGCATGTAGACAAGTGGTTACTTGTGGAGGAGTATTTGATAGATGAGTGGGAATTATATTTGTGGGAGAGTCTAAGTGCTGAAACCGGCATCTAGTAAACAGTGAACCTGCAGGACAGACAATTTCTTATTTTTTTACTTTTAGAGTTTATTCAGAAGTTTGTTTGCAATTCCACATTTCTATTATTATGCAATGTATCTGTTGTTATGCACATGACAATCATTTCATTTTTTCTGCTCTTAAGGGAATGGATGCAGCCACATTCATTTGAATGGGGCCACAAAAGATGCGGACAGCACACTGTGTGCTGTCCGCATCCGTCGCTCCGTTCTGCAGCCCCGCAAAAAATATAGAGCATGTCCTATTCTTGTCTGCCATCGTGGACAAGAATAGGCATTTCTATATAGGGCTGGCCCTGTGCATTCCACAAAATGTGGAACGCATACGGCCAGTATCAGTGTTTTGCAGCTGAGTTGCAGTTAAAACTGGAAAATTGGTAAGTGTTTTTGCCAGGTGAAACATGGAAGGCTACATGCACACTACAGTGAAAAAATAGGCTGTTAAAAACGGAGACACTGCCAGTTTTTCATTGCGATTTTTCAACCACTTGTTCATCCATCTTCTGGCCATCTGTCTGTTTTTAATGGCCGTTTTGCGTCTGTTTTTCATGGTTGTTAAAAATTGCTGAATTTCATTGGCCTTTTTTTAATAATCCAAAGCGCTGCAGTATACATAATGTCCCCCAACTGTAATAATGTCACCCATAGGGACCCTCAGCAGTAATAATTTCCCCCATTGTGGCCCCAGCAGTTAATGTCCCCCATAGTGGCTCCCAGCAGTAATAATGTCCCCCATAGTGGCCCCAGCAGTAATAATGTCCCCCATAGTGGTACATAATGTCCTCCATATTAGCCCACAATGTCATCCATAGTGGTCCTGTAATGTTTGTGTTAATCCAGATTCACATCCCACATGCAAGTACGGGCATCGGGGTTCCTCACTCCTCCTCCCTGCTGCGCGCCATGCTGACAGGCGTGAGCAGCGGAGATCTTAGCTGTGGTCTGCACTTCTGCCACCAGCATCTCCCTCCTACCTCTGAGCAGAGCTTGCACTCTGGCTCAGAGTTCCTTGTGTGCATTTAGGGTGTTTGCGTGTGTCTCTCCTCCTTATGTGAGGCAGCATGTGCACACCTTCTATCTTCCCCAGCCTATGGGTGGTCTGCAGGAGGTATTTATAGGCGCCTCCTTCTACAGGAAGATGCCTGAGAAACTTTGGTTCCTAGCCTTTTCTAGGTGTTTCTGTGATTTCTGCCATTATTGTGTACCAGACCCTGCATCTGTTTAATGGACCTTGCCTTACTGCTGCCTGCCCTAACCTTGTATCTTGTCTTACGGATTTTGCTATCTTGCTATCTGCCCTGACCTCAGACCTCCTGTACCCCTCGAGAAAGTCTATCCACACCATCAGAGGTATTGTGAAGGATGAGGGGTACACTTAGTCATCCCCCTCTGAGGAGGTTGGCCACATAGGACAGCGAGTTTGCACCCGCTGACCATTACAGTTTGTTTTTAGCAGAATTAAAAAAAATCACTCACCTCATCCACTTACACATGCAAGTGGATCTGAAGGATCTTCCAAAGTACCTGCTCTCAACATGATCGTGTGGTGACGTCATCATCATCATGCTGGAGTGCAGGTCCTTCAGAAGATCCTTCAGAATGAGGAGTGACTGCCTCTGCACGTGGTTAAGGTGAGTGTTTTTTTTCTAATCCCTCAAAGGCCATATTGCACCAGTGTACATGCTTTAAATGGCCATTAGACGATTGCACTCCTGTCTAAGCTCCTGTTAAAAATGGTCACATTGATTTCAATGGGGTCCGTCAGGCCGTGTAAACGACCAAAGATCGAACATCTGCTATTTTTTGACGGTTGCTGTTCACTGGTTGTTAAAAAACAGGCATGTGAATATCCCCACAGACTGCGATGGTTTTGAAAACAGCTGTTACATGGCCATTTTTTTTTCTGTTGTGTGCATGTATCCTAAATGTGTTTCAGCTGTAAAAACTACAGCCACGCAAAGAACATCTGCAAAAACATATGCATTTTTGCCAATTTTCAACCACACAATTTTCATCTCCATATGCAGAAGCTTGGGGTATATTTGGTCTTTGTTAAATATTTTCAACAGTTTATCTTCTACAGATTTTAGTTTCAGTGTATCTACTCTGACGGATGGACTTATAGCCCTTATCTCTGAACTCCTGATAGCTTATAAACACTCTAATAATAATTTAGCTATAATGAGTGTATATGAGATGTTAGGAAGCTACAGATAAGGGCTATAGATCAGAGTAGTTCTCTGACAGATTCAGTGTAAAGTAAAGAGCCCGTTAGTCTTAAATGCATGGAAACTGAAAGCTGTAAAAGAAAAAATACTTAACAAAGACCAAATATATATGAAAATTGTGTGGTTGAAAATTGGCAAAAATGCATGTGTTTTTGCTGATGTTCTTTATGTGGCTGTAGTTTTTTGCCTACTTGAAAAAAAAAAGATTTATAGGCCAAAATCAGTAGAATGCAGAAATCAAAATTACCCCCCAAAGGTGTCCATATACTTTATCCAGTATATTATCCAATGTGTTAAGCCAGTGAGAATGAACAATAAATGGATTTTATTTGTGACCATTGCTTTTAAGAAAATAAACTTCCTCTGTCTGCAAATGTCAAAATAGCTGTCATTTCTGTATACCAGCAGAGTTCATATGGGTTTAACTCACTTCATATGGGTTTAACTCAAAAACTTGATGTTGCATTCTACCTCCTGCTATCAGACTAATGGACGTACATTAATGTATTTGGCTATGGGATGCTTTCACAACTATGATCCCAGCACGCATTTTAGCACAAAGCTTGCAGCTGTTAAATATATTCTACACTCCATTTACATTTAACATTGCTTTTTCAGCAGGAGGCTTGGCCTAATCAAAAAAGGTTTAAAACTCTTATATTTTATTTTATCCATTCTTACTTTTGCCTCATGGAGCGTGTTCTCTGCATTGAGACCATTTAATGTATTCATCTATCTGACTGCAGATAAAATAACTTCTTAGGTACCTGTAAGATTAACTCTTTTTAAAAGTTTGTTTCAAAGTCAATTGCCATAAGAGGGATCGAGAGTATGAGAGATACACTAATGTTCTTTTCATTATCCACCTTCATAGATTTATCTAAGAATTTTAGTGGCATCTACTCTAAATATATTACAAATTCACTGTAAAGGCACATTCTTTCAATTTTGTATTGTTATAGAATTATTTTCAAATGCTGGTATATTGAGTTAGTAGTACATGTAAGCTGTAATCAGTAATAATAAATCTAAAACATATTTTTTAAGTTCTACAAGTGTGGTGACTTAAAGAGGTATTCTTATATTATACTCTTTTGTCATACTCATAGCAATAGGCATGGGCTTATCTTCTGAGACTGTCACGTATGGCATATACAGTATACAGTAATTACATAGATAAAATTAGGCTGGGCATAACATTTTCAATAGATGGTTCAGCAAAAAACGGAACGGAAACGGAAGACATACTGATGCATTTCCGTATGTGTTCCGTTTTTTTTGCGGACCCATTGACTTGAATGGAGCCACTGAACGTGATTTGCGGGCAATAATAGGACATGTTCTATGTTAAAATTAAACGGAAATACGGAAACGGAATGCATACGGAGTACATTCCGTTTTTTTTGCGGAACCATTGAAATGAATGGTACCGTATACGGAACGCAAAAAACGGCCAGTAAACGGGAAAAAAAAACGGCCGTGTGCAGGAGGCCTAATCCTGTGCAGCCAGTTTTCCTATCACCTTAATTGGGGAAGCTGACCATACTATTTGTCCCACTCCCTTGAGGAGTATGGTAGTCTTTGCATAAAGGGTTTTTCAGTTTTTTTTTTATATTGATGACATATCCTCAGGATATGTCTTCAATATGTGATTGGTGGAGCATTCTGACTCCTGTCAGCCACACTGATCAGCTGATAGGTCATCAATGTAGAAGGCTTGGAAAAATCCCTTCACTCAGCTCTTTCTATGACTCCATAGACTTAAATGAAGAGGGAAATGTACAATGAATTAACTAGAAAAGTGGCTGCACAGATTTGGCACTAGGGCCACAAGACCACCATGCTTCTCATTGGTGAGACAATGTCTCAGGCATTGCTTACTAGGTAAAACAAGTAAAGGCGCACCATAGGGTAACGTATAAAAATTAATGGTACACTCCAAATGGAGGCTCACCTTAAAAGATTGTGCTAACAGTAGGCACAACACTAGTGTAGACTTATCGGGTATAGGATCAGTCACGGATGTAAATCTTCTCAATGAGCGTGCCTGGGTTCTCATAGAAGAATTATATGGAGTAGATAGCTGTCATCCCTCGGCGCAAGAAACCAACTGGAGTGCATAAGATGGCAGAAGAATCTTCCAACTTTTGTTGCAGAACCATACAACTAGTGATGGACGAACATCTGCCGGGACGCAAGTTTGCGGCGGGTCCCATTCATTTTAACCTGAAAAACCTTCAGCTCATATTTGTAGCCAATAAATAATTACTAGAAGTGCACAAATAGTCCCACAACATGGACAGTGACATACCAGATGTATTATTCGAATCTCCATTCATTGTTTTTTTCAATGCGAAAAATCGCAATATAATTTTCGCATGCGCAAATGCACTATACAGTACCCAAATGCACTATAAAGAAATTATATTGGTATATAACACCCCGCTTCAATCAGTTTTTTGGGGGGACGACTGGTATATCACACCAGTAGAAATTATTTGTTCCAATAACGCTTGTCCCTCTATATACCTGCTGCAGTATCGCAGCAGAACCGCACACAACTGCAGCACAATACAAATGCACAATAATATACTTTCTAACATAGAAAGTATATTATAACATTGTACAAGGAAGTAAATAAAAAAATAATGGCTGCACACACATATAAGCAGTAAAGCTGAGAAATGGGGATCATTCTAAATTCAAGTGGTACTATACCTACTATTGGAATTAGTTGAAGCTCTTAGCGCACATTTTGATCAAACTTGTGTCGGGCCCATCCCATTGTACAAGGAAGGCAATCCATTAGAATATACATAAAGATAAAACGTAACCTTTAATAATTTTACTATGAGGATCCATTCACACGTCCGTAAGTGTTTTGCGGATCCGCAAAACGCGGACACCAGCAATGTGCATTCCGCAATTTGTGGACCGTACATTGCTGGAACTATACTAGAAAATGCCTAATCTTGTCTGCAATTGCGAACAAGAATAAGACATGTTCAATTTTTTTGCGGAAATGGAAGCACAGATGCGGAAGTGCGTATTCACAAATGCGGATGTGGATCCGCAAATGCGGATGCGAACAGCACATTCCGGCCCCACTGAAAATGAATGGGTCTGCACCAGTTCCACAAAATTGCGGAACGGATGCAGACCCATTTTGCGGACGTGTGAATGGAAAAGATATCCCTCAAAATGAAAATAAATGTAATTATTAAAGTTAAGCAAAAAGCATAGATGTGGTAGGCAATAACAAGTAAAAATAAAAGTATATTATAAGTATATCGCACCCCTCTGTGTATCATACCTATCGATAGCACACCTATACTAGTCCTTAAAATGACTTTTGTGGCCCTATTAGCTAGCGTTTTGTGTCCATAACAGTCTGTCCCTGCTCCAAACAGCAACCTCTCTCTACACTGGCAAAACACTGAATGTAAAATGGCGGCCAGATCAGGTTTATTTATAAGGTAGGGGGTATGTCCATGTGCTGAAATGTCTCAATTGGCTGTCCTGTACCACCTGATGGATGTGTCATGGGTCAAAGTTCATAATGTAAAAGAATATGGCGGGCGTGAATTTCTCCATATGTTCGCATGTTCGGCGAATCGCGAGCACGCAAAGTTCGCCGCGAAACGACCGCCGGGCGAACCGCAAGGCCATCTTTACATACAACGCGTTTAGGGGATAAAACTTCTTCAGGTAAAAAACTGCTTAGCATCACTGATATACAGGGAGTGCAGAATTATTAGGCAAGTTGTATTTTTGAGGATTAATTTTATTATTGAACAACAACCATGTTCTCAATGAACCCAAAAAACTCATTAATATCAAAGCTGAATATTTTTGGAAGTAGTTTTTAGTTTGTTTTTAGTTTTAGTTATTTTAGGGGGATATCTGTGTGTGCAGGTGACTATTACTGTGCATAATTATTAGGCAACTTAACAAAAAACAAATATATACCCATTTCAATTATTTCTTTTTACCAGTGAAACCAATATAACATCTCAACATTCACAAATATACATTTCTGACATTCAAAAACAAATCAGTGACCAATATAGCCACCTTTCTTTGCAAGGACACTCAAAAGCCTGCCATCCATGGATTCTGTCAGTGTTTTGATCTGTTCACCATCAACATTGCGTGCAGCAGCAACCACAGCCTCCCAGACACTGTTCAGAGAGGTGTACTGTTTTCCCTCCTTGTAAATCTCACATTTGATGATGGACCACAGGTTCTCAATGGGGTTCAGATCAGGTGAACAAGGAGGCCATGTCATTAGATTTTCTTCTTTTATACCCTTTCTTGCCAGCCACGCTGTGGAGTACTTGGACGCGTGTGATGGAGCATTGTCCTGCATGAAAATCATGTTTTTCTTGAAGGATGCAGACTTCTTGCTGTACCACTGCTTGAAGAAGGTGTCTTCCAGAAACTGGCAGTAGGACTGGGAGTTGAGCTTGACTCCATCCTCAACCCGAAAAGGCCCCACAAGCTCATCTTTGATGATACCAGCCCAAACCAGTACTCCACCTCCACCTTGCTGGCGTCTGAGTCGGACTGGAGCTCTCTGCCCTTTACCAATCCAGCCACGGCCCATCCATCTGGCCCATCAAGACTCACTCTCATTTCATCAGTCCATAAAACCTTAGAAAAATCAGTCTTGAGATATTTCTTGGCCCAGTCTTGACGTTTCAGCTTGTGTGTCTTGTTCAGTGGTGGTCGTCTTTCAGCCTTTCTTACCTTGGCCATGTCTCTGAGTATTGCACACCTTGTGCTTTTGGGCACTCCAGTGATGTTGCAGCTCTGAAATATGGCCAAACTGGTGGCAAGTGGCATCTTGGCAGCTGCACGCTTGACTTTTCTCAGTTCATGGGCAGTTATTTTGCGCCTTGGTTTTTCCACACGCTTCTTGCGACCCTGTTGACTATTTTGAATGAAATGCTTGATTGTTCGATGATCACGCTTCAGAAGATTTGCAATTTTAAGAGTGCTGCATCCCTCTGCAAGATATCTCACTATTTTTGACTTTTCTGAGCCTGTCAAGTCCTTCTTTTGACCCATTTTGCCAAAGGAAAGGAAGTTGCCTAATAATTATGCACACCTAATATAGGGTGTTGATGTCATTAGACCACACCCCTTCTCATTACAGAGATGCACATCACCTAATATGCTTAATTGGTAGTAGGCTTTCGAGCCTATACAGCTTGGAGTAAGACAACATGCATAAAGAGGATGATGTGGTCAAAATACTCATTTGCCTAATAATTCTGCACGCAGTGTACATGCAGATGAATATACAGACACACACAGTAAAGGGAGTAAAAAAAAGGGATCAGAGTTAAAAGGGGGCGGTCACAAGAGCTCCAGAAGCACCCCTAAACCAATTTACCATCTATACCAATAAAAGCCCTGTGTACATGCTCAGGGCTGGTGTCCGTGCGTGTGTGCCGATTACACACACAGGCCAATCCAGGTCGCAGAGCCGGGTTCAGGGGCACAGCGGCGGGACAGCAGCGCTCAGGGAGGAGGACGCCGGAAGTCGGACACAGTGGCTTTCAGAGTTATACTCTGCACGGAGCACACGGGACAGCGCAGCTGTCACAGATCTCGGGGAGCCGTCCACACTGAATGCCGGCTATCTTACTCATTATGCCGCACTGCGCATGCGCCCGCTTCCCCACACGCACAGTGCGGCCAGATGCCGCTCCATCGGCACACACTCCACGGACACTACATGTGCAGCATCCTATTGTAATGGCAGCGGGGGGCAGTCACTGTATTGCACCGGCCCCGCTCACTTACTACATGGTGAGGAAGGAGGCCGGGCGGGCGGCCAGGCACTGGCAGCGTAACTCACTAAGTGACGCCCCTGCTCTGCCCACTGCATTAATGAAGCAGGCGGCGCAGGCGCATGACGTAGTGAGTTACGCTGCCAGTGCCTGGCCTACTGCCCGGCGTCCTGCCTCACCATGTAGTAAGTGAAGAAGTGAAGATCGTTATTATTATTACAGTTATTCAAAGTATTACTACTCTGAGCGGGGCCGGTGCAATACAGTGACTGCACTGGGCCCCGCTGCCATTACATTCACACTAAACAGCGACACTGTTATGGGGGTATCTGTGGATGACACATAGCATAAGATGCTATGTGTCATCCACAGATACCCCCATAACAGTGTCAGCCACAGATCCGCTATAACAGTGCCATCCACAGATCCCCCCATAACAGTGCCATCCACAGATCCCCCCATAACAGTGTCAGCCACAGACCCCAATAAGTGTCAGCCACAGATCAGCCCCATAACAGTGTCATCCACAGATACCCCCATAACAGTGTCAGCCACAGACCCCAATAAGTGTCAGCCACAGGCCAGCCCCATAACAGTTCAGCCGCAGCGCCCCCATAAGTGTACCATCCACAGATCCCCCATACCAGTGCCATCCACAGATCCCCCATACCAGTGCCATCCACAGATCCCCCCTACCAGTGCCATCCACAGATCCCCCATAACAGTGTCATCCACAGATTCCCCATAACAGTGTCATCCACAGATCCCCCCATAACAGTGCAATCCACAGATCCCCCATAACAGTACCATTCACAGATACCCCCATAACAGTGTCAGCCGCAGATCCCCTATAACACTGTCATCCACAGTTCCCCCTTAACAGTGTCATCCATAGATCCCCCATACCAGTTCCATCCACAGATCCCACATAACAGTATCATCCACAGATCCCTTATAACACTGTCATCCACAGTTCCCCCCCATAACAGTGCCATCCACAGATCCCCACATAACAGTGTCAGCCACAGACCCCAATAAGTGTCAGCCACAGACCAGCCCCATAACAGTGTCAGCCACAGCGCCCCCATAAGAGAGCCATCCACAGATCCCCATAACAGTGCCATCCACAGATCCCCCATAACAGTGCCATCCACAGATCCCCCATAACAGTGTCATCCACAGATCCCCCATAACAGTGTCATCCACAGATACCCCCATAACACTGTCATCCACAGATCCCCTATAACACTGTCATCCACAGTTCCCCCTTAACAGTGTCATCCATAGATCCCCCATACCAGTTCCATCCACAGATCCCACATAACAGTATCATCCACAGATCCCTTATAACACTGTCATCCACAGTTCCCCCCCATAACAGTGCCATCCACAGATCCCCACATAACAGTGTCAGCCACAGACCCCAATAAGTGTCAGCCACAGACCCCAATAAGTGTCAGCCACAGACCAGCCCCATAACAGTGTCATCCACAGATACCCCCATAACAGTGTCAGCCACAGACCTCAATAAGTGTCAGCCACAGACCCCAATAAGTGTCAGCCACAGACCAGCCCCATAACAGTGTCATCCACAGATACCCCCATAACAGTGCCATCCACAGATACCCCCATAACAGTGCCATCCACAGATACCCCCATAACAGTGCCATCCACAGATCCCCCCATAACAGTGTCAGCCACAGACACCAATAAGTGTCAGCCACAGACCAGCCCCATAACAGTGTCAGCCACAGCACCCCCATAAGAGAGCCATCCACAGATCCCCCATAACAGTGCCATCCACAGATCCCCCATAACAGTGTCATCCACAGATCCCCCATAACAGTGCCATCCACAGATCCCCCCATAACAGTACCATTCACAGATACCCCCATAACAGTGTCATCCACAGATACCCCCATAACAGTGTCAGCCGCAGACCCCAATACGTGTCACCCACAGACCCCAATAAGTGTCAGCCACAGGCCAGCCCCAAAACAGTTCAGCCACAGCGCCCCCATAAGTGTGCCATCCACAGATCCTTTATAACAGTGCCATCCACAGATCCCCCATACCAGTGCCATCCACGGATCCCCCATAACAGTGTCATCCACAGATCCCCCATAACACTGTCATCCACAGTTCCCCCTTAACAGTGTCATCCACAGATCCCCATAACAGTATCATCCACAGATCCCCTATAACAGTGCCATCCACAGATCCCCCCATAACAGTGCCATCCACAAATCCCCACATAACAGTGCCATCCACAGATCCCCCCATAAAAGTGCATCCACAGATCCCCCCATAACAGTGTCATCCACAGATCCCCCATAACAGTGTCATCCACAGATCCCCCCATAACAGTGCCATTCACAGATCCCCCATAACAGTGCCATCCACAGATCCCCCATAACAGTGTCATCCACAGATCCCCCATACCAGTTCCATCCACAGATCCCCCATAACAGTGTCATCCACAGATCCCCCATACCAGTTCCATCCACAGATCCCCCATAACAGTGTCATCCACAGATTCCCCATAACAGTGTCATCCACAGACACCCCCATACCAGTTCCATCCACAGATCCCCCATAACAGTGTCATCCACAGATCCCCCATACCAGTTCCATCCACAGATCCCCCATAACAGTGTCATCCACAGATTCCCCCATAACAGTGCCATTCACAGATCCCCCCATAACAGTGCCATCCACAGATCCCCCATAACAGTGTCATCCACAGATCCCCCATACCAGTTCCATCCACAGATCCCCCATAACAGTGTCATCCACAGATCCCCCATACCAGTTCCATCCACAGATCCCCCATAACAGTGCCATCCACAGATCCCCCATAACCGTGTCATCCACAGATCCCCCATACCAGTTCCATCCACAGATCCCCCATAACAGTGTCATCCACAGATCCCCCATACCAGTTTCATCCACAGATCCCCCATACCAGTTCCATCCACAGATCCCCCATAACAGTGTCATCCACAGATTCCCCATAACAGTGTCATCCACAGACACCCCCATAACAGTTAAATTCACAGATCCCCCATAACAGTACCATTCACAGATACCCCCATAACAGTGTCAGCCGCAGACCCCAATACGTGTCACCCACAGACCCCAATAAGTGTCAGCCACAGGCCAGCCCCAAAACAGTTCAGCCACAGCGCCCCCATAAGTGTGCCATCCACAGATCCTTTATAACAGTGCCATCCACAGATCCCCCATACCAGTGCCATCCACAGATCCCCCATAACAGTGTCATCCACAGATCCCCCATAACACTGTCATCCACAGTTCCCCCTTAACAGTGTCATCCACAGATCCCCATAACAGTATCATCCACAGATCCCCTATAACAGTGCCATCCACAGATCCCCCCATAACAGTGCCATCCACAGATCCCCCCATAATAGTGCAATCCACAGATCCCCCCATAACAGTGCCATCCACAGATCCCCCCATAACAGTGTCATCCACAGATCCCCCATAACAGTGTCATCCACAGATCCCCCCATAACAGTGCCATCCACAGATCCCACATAACAGTGCCATCCACAGATCCCCCATAACAGTGTCATCCACAGATCCCCCATACCAGTTCCATCCACAGATCCCCCATAACAGTGTCATCCACAGATCCCCCATACCAGTTCCATCCACAGATCCCCATAACAGTGTCATCCACAGATTCCCCATAACAGTTCAGCCACAGATACCCCCATAACAGTGCAATTCACAGATCCCCCATAACAGTACCATTCACAGATACCCCCATAACAGTGTCAGCCGCAGACCCCAATACGTGTCACCCACAGACCCCAATAAGTGTCAGCCACAGACCAGCCCCATAACAGTGTCAGCCACAGCGCCCCCATAAGAGAGCCATCCACAGATCCCCCATAATAGTGCCATCCACAGATCCCCCATAACAGTGCCATCCACAGATCCCCCATAACAGTGTCATCCACAGATCCCCCATAACAGTGTCATCCACAGATACCCCCATAACACTGTCATCCACAGATCCCCTATAACACTGTCATCCACAGTTCCCCCTTAACAGTGTCATCCATAGATCCCCCATACCAGTTCCATCCACAGATCCCACATAACAGTATCATCCACAGATCCCTTATAACACTGTCATCCACAGTTCCCCCCCATAACAGTGCCATCCACAGATCCCCACATAACAGTGTCAGCCACAGACCCCAATAAGTGTCAGCCACAGACCCCAATAAGTGTCAGCCACAGACCAGCCCCATAACAGTGTCATCCACAGATACCCCCATAACAGTGACATCCACAGATACCCCCATAACAGTGACATCCACAGATACCCCCATAACAGTGCCATCCACAGATCCCCCCATAACAGTGTCAGCCACAGACACCAATAAGTGTCAGCCACAGACCAGCCCCATAACAGTGCCAGCCACAGCACCCCCATAAGAGAGCCATCCACAGATCCCCCATAACAGTGTCATCCACAGATCCCCCATAACAGTGCCATCCTCAGATCCCCCATAACAGTACCATTCACAGATACCCCCATAACAGTGTCATCCACAGATACCCCCATAACAGTGTCAGCCGCAGACCCCAATACGTGTCACCCACAGACCCCAATAAGTGTCAGCCACAGGCCAGCCCCAAAACAGTTCAGCCACAGCGCCCCCATAAGTGTGCCATCCACAGATCCTTTATAACAGTGCCATCCACAGATCCCCCATACCAGTGCCATCCACAGATCCCCCATAACAGTGCCATCCACAGATCCCCCATAACAGTACCATTCACAGATACCCCCATAACAGTGTCATCCACAGATACCCCCATAACAGTGTCAGCCGCAGACCCCAATACGTGTCACCCACAGACCCCAATAAGTGTCAGCCACAGGCCAGCCCCAAAACAGTTCAGCCACAGCGCCCCCATAAGTGTGCCATCCACAGATCCTTTATAACAGTGCCATCCACAGATCCCCCATAACAGTGCCATCCACAGATCCCCCCATACCAGTGCCATCCACAGATCCCCCATAACAGTGTCATCCACAGATCACCCATAACACTCTCATCCACAGATCCCCTATAACACTGTCATCCACAGTTCCCCCTTAACAGTGTCATCCACAGATCCCCCATAACAGTATCATCCACAGATCCCCTATAACAGTGCCATCCACAGATCCCCCCATAACCGTGCCATCCACAGATCCCCCCATAATAGTGCCATCCACAGATCCCCCCCATAACAGTGCCATCCACAGATCCCCCCATAACAGTGTCATCCACAGATCCCCCATAACAGTGTCATCCACAGATCCTACCATAACAGTGCCATCCACAGATCCCCCATAACAGTTCCATCCACAGATCCCCCATAACAGTGTCATCCACAGATCCCCCATACCATTTCCATCCACAGATCCCCCATAACAGTACCATTCACAGATACCCCCATAACAGTGTCATCCACAGATACCCCCATAACATTGTCAGCCACAGACCCCAATAAGTGTCAGCCACAGACCCCAATAAGTGTCAGCCACAGACCAGCCCCATAACACTGTCATCCACAGATACCCCCATAACAGTGTCAACCACAGACCAGCCCCATAAGAGTGTCAGCCACAGCGCCCCCATAAGAGTGCCATCCACAGATCCCCCATAACAGTGCCATCCACAGATCCCCCATAACAGTGTCATCCACAGATCCCCCATAACAGTGCCATCCACAGATCCTTCATACCAGTGCCATCCACAGATCCCCCATAACACTGTCATCCACAGATCCCCTATAACACTGTCATCCACAGATCCCCCCATACAAGTGTCATCCACAGATCCCCCATAACAGTGTCATCCACAGATCCCCCATAACAGTGTCATCCACAGATCACCTATAACACTGTCATCCACAGTTCCCCCCATACAAGTGTCATCCACAGATCCCCCATAACAGTGTCATCCACAGATCCCCCATAACAGTGTCATCCACAGATCCCCCATAACAGTGTCATCCACAGATCCCCCCATAACAGTGCCATCCACAGATCCCCCCATAACAGTGCCATCCACAGATCCCCCATAACAGTATCATCCACAGATCCCCTATAACAGTGCCATCCACAGATCCCCCCATAACAGTGCCATCCACGGATCCCCCATAACAGTGCCATCCACGGATCCCCCATAACAGTGCCATCCACAGTTCCCCCATAACAGTACCATCCACAGATCCCCCCATAACAGTGTGCCATCCACAGATCCCCCCATAACAGTGTCATCCACAGATCCCCCATAACAGTGCCATCCACAGATCCCCCCATAACAGTACCATTCACAGATACCCCCATAACAGTACCATTCACAGATACCCCCATAACAGTGTGATCCACAGATCCTCCATCACAGTGCCAGCACTACTGTTCTAGCGCCCGTTATTGTAACAGGCTTAATGTCTAGTATAGAGATAAAAAACTATTACTGGGAGTCATATGGTCAATACTATAATAAGAAATAATACAAATATATACAAGCAAATGTAATTTGATAAATAATAAAGAAGCATGATCTCCTGATCAGCCGGCTGTGTGCAGTCACATGACTGCGATCACGTGATGCCGCCAGCTCCATAGCAACTGGACGTCCAGAGTGCTAGCAGAGTGATCCACCCAGCGTTTGTGAGTGCTGAGATGCTGGGGAGCTGCAAGTGGGACAAAATGATGAATAAATTAATTAAATAAAAAATTAGTGAGCAGTTAAAGGAATAGAATCATATAAAAATAAATATTGATGGCCAAAATTAAATGAAATGAACAATAAATAAAAATACTAAGGGGCTGACAAAAAATGCATTTTTAGAATATAAATTATGTTGTATAAAGTTTGATAAAAAAAATAAAAATCACAAATAACTAGATACCATAGTCAATTAGTACACAATAATAATCCACTTCTTTAGTTAACCCCTTCTACCCGGGATAGTTTTCACCCTCCTGCCAGGTCATTTTTTGCAAATCTGACATGCGCCACTTTATGTGGTAATAACTTTGGAACAATTTTATTTATCCAAGCCATTATGAGATTGTTTTCTCGTGACACATTGTACTTCATGATAGTCATACATTTGAGTCAATATATTTCACCTTTATTTATGAAAAATTCCCAAATTTACCAAAAAATTTGAAAAAATATTTCAATTTCTCTGCTTTTAAAACAGAAAGTCAAACCTCATAAAATATTTATTACTTAACATTCTCTATATGTCTACTTTATGTTGGCATAATTTTGTAAATGTCATTTTATTTTTTTAGGTTGTTCGAAGGCTTAGAATTTTAGAAGCAATTCTTAAAAATTTTTAAAGAAATTTCCAAAACCCACTTTTTAAGGACCAGTTCAGGTCTGAAGTCACTTACATAGTGGAGTGGAAACTCCCCATAAATGACCCCATTGTAGAAACTACACCCCTCAAGTTACTCAAAACTGATTTTACAAACTGTTAACCCTTTAGGTGTTCCACAAGAATTAAAAGAAAATGGAGATTAAATTTCTAAATTTAACTTTTTGGGCAGATTTTCCATTTTAATCTATTTTTTTTTCTTTAACACATTGAGGGTTAACAGCCAAACAAAACTCAATATTACCCTGATTCTGCAGTTTACAGAAACACCCCACATGTGGTCGGCACACGGCAGTGTGCAGAAGAAAAAGAGCGCGATATGGTTTTTGGAAGGCAGATTTTGCTGGAATGGTTTTTAGATGCCATGTCCCATTTGAAGCCCCCCTGAGGCACCCTTACAGTAGAAACTCCCAAAAAGTGACCCCATTTTGGAAACTACGGGATAAAGTGCCAGTTTTATTGGTACTATTTTGTGGTACATATGATTTTTAATTGCTCTATATTGCGTTTTTTGTGAGGCAAGGTAACAAAAAAATTGCTGTTTTGGCACCGTTTTTATTTTTTACAACATTCATCTGACAGCATAGATCATATGCTATTTTTATAGAGCAGGTTGTTAAGGATGCAATGATATTAAATATGTCTACTTTGTTTGTTTGTTTCAGTTTTACATAATAAAGCATTTTTGAAAAAGTATGTTTTTGTGTCTCCATTTTCTGAACGCCATATATTTTTTTTTCCTGCCAATCGTCTTAAACAAGGGCTTGTTTTTTGCTGGAAGAGTTAACATTTTAATTGGTACCATTTTTGGGTTCATATGTTTTTTTGATCATTCATTATTACACTTTATGGGGCAAGGTGACCAAAAAATTTGTTGTTTTGGCACAGTTTTTATTTATTTATTTTTACGCCGTTCACCTGAGGGGTTAGGTCATGTGTAGCGATGATCGAGCACCAAAGTATTCGGGTGTTCAGGTGTTCGGCCCGAACACATTGCTATATTCGTGTGCTCGGCCGAGCACCCGAGTATAAAGGAAGTCAATGGGAGACAACCAGGCACCCTCTGCTCTGATCAGGGGAGGGTGCCTGGTCCTTTGTAAAAGGTCAGACAGTGACAGAAACACCACTGATATGAATCAGGAACAGCATGGGGACAATGTCTGGATTCATTTTTGACTCCCAGGTCGCTGCTGGGAACCATGTTGTCCGAGTTGTACGCCACTTTTACAGACTGACATAAAGCCTATGCACTAAGTGAAAGGGCTGCCAAAAATTACAAGGAACCGGCACTCCAAAACACCCTTTGTTACACATAAAGGAGAGCATCATACACACCCTTGAAAAATTATGATTGATGCCCTGCTGGTGACCCTTAAAAACATTTAGAGCAAGGGCCTGCTGATCTGACCATCTAAAACCTTAGGGGCGAGGGCCTGCTGCCGCATTGGTGACTCTAGATAACCTCTGGGCGATTGCACGTCCCCGTGACGGCAACGATCCATTTGGATGTCTGCCCTATCAACTTTCGTTGTTCTTTTCTGCGCCTACCATGGTGATCACGGGTAACGGGGAATAAGGGTTCGATGCCAGAGAGGGAGCTTGAGAAAGGGATACCACATCCAAGGGAGAATTAATGGCTGAAATATGATTGGCTGTTGTTGCCTTGCCCCTTTTGTTCCCTAATTGTAAACCACCCAGAGAGGGTGGGTCAAGCTATTAAAGCACAAGATTCCAAGGAAGGCAGCAGGCGCATAACAATTACCTACTCCCGACTCGGGGAGGTAGTGACGATAAATAACAATACAGCACTCCTAAGCGGCCCTGTTATTGGAATGAGTACACTTTCCGTTAAAGAGGATCTATTGGAGGGCAAGTCTGATGCCAGCAGCCAACTTGCTCCTGGCGTCCACAACGTTCACCCAGTGTGTCATCATGGTGAGGATTGTGTTGACCAGACTCTTGGCTACTGAGACTGGACTTGTAGGTGAGGGCCTGCTGCTGCTTTGTTGACTCTAGATAACTTCTAGTGAAGGCGATGATCCATTTGGATGTCTTTCCTATCAACTTTGGAGAAATTTTTCAACAAGGACCTTCTGGTATAGCACCATTTTGCTTGTCCTCTCTACCAGAGGAATGAGACATGAGAAGTTCTCTTTGTAGCGTGGGTCAAGAAGGGTAAACAACCAGTAATCCGTGTTGTCTAAAATGCATATAACACGCGGGTCGCGGGAAAGGCAGCCTTCGCTGTCGTCATCAGAAGGTAAACTTACCCTCTAAAAGATTTTAGGTGAGGGTCTGCAGGTGATCTGACCCTCAAACATTATATGCGAGGGCCTGCAGTTGAGCTGACCCTGTAAAACAATATATGCAGGGGTGTTCAGTTGAGCTGGCCCTGTAAAACATTATATGCGAGGGCCTGCAGTTGAGCTGACCCTGTAAAACATTATATGTGAGGGCCTGCAGGTGAGCTGACCCTGTAAAACATTATATGCGAGGGCCTGCAGTTGAGCTGACCCTGTAAAACATTAAATGCGAGGGCATGCAGTTGAGCTGACCCTGTAAAATATTATATGCGAGGGCTTGCAGTTGAGCTGTCTCTGTAAAACATTATATGCAAGGGCCTGCTGCTGAGCTGACCCTCTAAAACATTAGGGGCGAGGGCCTGCTGGTGAGCTGACGCTCTAAAACATTATATGTGAGTGCCTGCTGGTGAGCTGATGCTCTAAAACATTATATGCTAGTGCCTGAAGGTGAGCAGATGCTGTAAAACATAAGCGAGGGCCTGCTGCTGAGCTGACACTCTAAAACATTAGGGGCGAGGGCCTGCTGGTGAGCTGATGCTCTAAAACATTAAATGCGAGGGCCTGCAGGTGAGCTGACCCTGTAAAACATTATATGCGAGGGCCTGAAGTTGAGCTGACCCTGTAAAACATTATATGCGAGGGCCTGCAGTTGAGCTGACCCTGTAAAACATTAAATGCGAGGGCATGCAGTTGAGCTGACCCTGTAAAATATTATATGCGAGGGCTTGCAGTTGAGCTGTCTCTGTAAAACATTATATGCGAGGGCCTGCTGCTGAGCTGACCCTCTAAAACATTAGGGGCGAGGGCCTGCTGGTGAGCTGACGCTCTAAAACATTATATGTGAGTGCCTGCTGGTGAGCTGACGCTCTAAAACATTATATGCGAGTACCTGCTGGTGAGCTGACGCTCTAAAACATTATATGCTAGTGCCTGAAGGTGAGCAGATGCTGTAAAACATATGCGAGGGCCTGCTGCTGAGCTGACACTCTAAAACATTAGGGGCGAGGGCCTGCTGGTGAGCTGATGCTCTAAAACATTAAATGCGAGGGCCTGCAGGTGAGCTGACCCTGTAAAACATTATATGCGAGGGCCTGAAGTTGAGCTGACCCTGTAAAACATTATATGCAAAGGCCTGCTGCAGAGCTGACCCTCTAAATCATTAGGGGCGAGGGCCTGCTGGTGAGCTGACGCTGGTGAGCTGACCCTCTAAAACATTATATGCAAGTGTCTGCTGGTGAGCTGACGCTCTAAAACATTATATGCGAGTGCCTGCTGGTGAGCTGAAGCTCTAAAACATTATATGCTAGTGCCTGCAGGTGAGCAGACGCTGTAAAACATTATATGTGATTGCCTGCAGGTGACCTGACGCACTAAAATATTATATGCGAGTGCATTCTGTTCAGCTGACCCTAAAAAAAAAAATATGAGTTGAGGGCCTGCAGTTGAGCTGACCCTATAAAAAAAATTGAGTTGAGGGCCTGCAGTTGAGCTGACCCTATTTAAAAAATTCTGGAGGGAGTATATGCAATCTGGAGGAGGAGGAGCAGGAGGAGGAGAAAACAAGATTCAACCATATACTCTTTTTTTGTGGTGGAAAAGGTGCATGGGAATACACTACAGTAGATTGAGTACATTATATATCATAGATTGAAATTGCCTTTATGTTAATCATCAGCTCAGCTCTCCTCTGGTGGAGTTGAGAAGTCAGGGGCAATCCAGGCCTTGTTCATTTTTATCTGAGTCAACCTGTCAGCATTGCCAATGGACAAGCGGATACGCTTATTTGTTATAATGCTACCAGCAGCACTAAATAGACGCTCAGACAAAATGCTGGCGGCAGGGCAGGCCAGCACCTCCATGGCGTAGAGCGCAAGTTCGTGCCACACGTCCAGATTTGACACCCAGTAGTTGTAAGGCACCAAGGGATTATTTAGGACGCTGACACGGTCTGCTATGTATTCCTTCACCATCTTCCAAAACTTTTCCCTCCTTGTACCACTAGGCCGAGCTTCAGGGTCAGGTTGCTGGCGGGGTGTCATGAAAGTGTCTCTCCATGCCTTGGAGAGTGTTGCCCTGCCTTTATTTGAACTGCTGTGTGTTCCCCTTGTCTTCCTTCCTCAGTTGCCTAAGGGAGTACAGACTCTGCTGCCAGCGTTGCCAGATGGAAAATTTTGGAGCAATCTCAACAAGTACCTTCTGGTATTGCACAGTTTTACTCGTCCTCTCCACCACAGGAATTAGAGATGAGAAGTTTTCTTTGTAGCGAGGGTCGAGAAGGGTGAACACCCAGTAATCCGTGTTATCTAAAATGCAAATAACGCGAGGGTTGCTGGGAAGGCAGCCTAACATATAGTTAGCCATGTGTGCCAGAGTACCAACAGGCAAGACGTCGATGTCGACATCAGGATGACTCTCCATCTCCTCCTCCTCCTCTTCTGCCCATCCACGCTGAACATATGGAATTAAAGTTCCATGGTGTGACAAACTGCCATTTGCCACTGGGCATTATAGAAAACTTATGGCTAGCCTCCTGCCCTACGACTATGGCCCCGGGACATATTACCCTTCAAGAACAGTGTAATAGAACTATACCGCATGTCTGGACTGTTAATAGGACAGAACGCGGTCAGCGGTGTATACTAAAGATTCTGTGGAACTAAAATCGGATGCGCAAATACACTTACACCGCTGACCCTTACCTTCTTCCATACTGAACGTTCAGCTCCAGAGACTAAGTCCCGTTCGAAGATGGGACTTAGTCGTTTTTCTGCATGAAATTGACCGACCGCACAGCCCAAATCTATGGAACTGTTTTGGGCAGGAAATTGTGCTTGAGGTCGGTCATAAAGGACTTCCACTTAACTTTTGATCCGCTGGAGGGATTTGTGTGATTTTTGGAAGTGTTTATGTTTGATGTATGCTGAGTTTAAATATGTATTTTTTATGGAGATGGAATGTATGGTTTTAAAGTTACAGTGTATGTTTAAAAACTGTATTTTTACTGTCTGTGATAGTTATGTTAATCCATAATTATATCACAGACAGAAGGGAGGATTTTGTGTATTTAGGTGGTGATTCCTGCCCTGTTGTTCCCACATGTGTATTGGTGATTTCCCTTTGTCCTGAGAGATAATTGAATTGCTCTTCGGTTGTCTCCAGGGCAGAGAGGAGGAAACCATGATGCATTGTGGGGATGTGTTGTATCCTGAGTGCACCGTGTCTGTCCTGTATCACAGTCCTCCTTCTGGTCCCCTAGGGGAGTGTACACCAGATGGGGACCTGCATAAATACGGGCGGGTAGCCCTCAATAAAGAGTTTGTGTTCATGTTTTTCTAACCCTTCAAAACGAAGCCTCGTCTCGTTATTGGAGGGAATTGCTGTATCACGCTGGGGATTGCTATGCTCTGCATATTCCCTGGAGGAGAGATCTTTCCCACACGGTCCTGAATGCTGGAGGTTCATTCAGGGTGGAAGGAAGACGACGCGGCTCCAGTTAAGCTACGGCGGTTGTGGAGTCTGCGGTGGTTGTGGTGTCCAGTGCGGTGCTTGTGGTCCTCGGCGCAAGCTAGGAAGCGTCCATTAACGGAAGTGGATCCGTTACATTGGTGGCAGCAGTGGGATGGCTTCCCTAGTGCGAGGAGCAGCATCCTGGGAACACCAAGCAAAACTGGAGTATTGGTATAGTCACGTACGGTTTGACGCTATGCTCAAGAGGAGGTTGGCTATCTACGGGCCCCACCTAACAGAGGAACTTGTACCGGAAGTGAGGAGAGAACTGGCGGAGTATCTGCAGCAGGAAGCAGAATATCGGGCAGAGATAGCGAAGTATTCCGTCCCTGCGCCCCAGCAAAAACGTGAGTTACAGGGGGCCGAAGGTGTCGTCCTTCCCCCCCAGCGGCAGTGTGTACCCCAGGGGGCCGAAGGTGGCGTCCTTCCCCCCCAGCGGCAGTGTGTACCCCAGGGGGCCGAAGGTGTCGTCCTTTCCCCCCCAGCGGCAGTGTGTACCCCAGGGGGCCGAAGGTGTCGTCCTTTCCCCCCCAGCGGCAGTGTGTACCCCAGGGGGCCGAAGGTGTCGTCCTTCCCCCCCAGCGGCAGTATGAACCCCAGGGAGCTGAAGGTGTCGTCCTACCTCCCCAGCGGCAGTGTGGGTTACAGGGAGCTGAAGGTGCCCTCCTTCCTCCCCAGCGGCAGTGTGTAACCCAGGGGGCCGAAGGTGTCGTACTTCCCCCCCAGCGGCAGTGTGAACCCCAGGGAGCTGAAGGTGCCCTCCTTCCTCCCCAGCGGCAGTGTGTGTTACAGGGAGCTGAAGGTGCCCTCCTTCCCCCCCAGCGGCAGTGTGTACCCCAGGGGGCCGAAGGTGTCGGACTTCCCCCCCCAGCGGCAGTGTGAACCCCAGGGAGCTGAAGGTGTCGTCCTTTCTCCCCAGCGGCAGGGTGTGTTACAGGGAGCTGAAGGTGCCCTCCTTCCCCCCCAGCGGCAGTGTGTACCCCAGGGAGCTGAAGGTGTCGTCCTTCCTCCCCAGCGGCAGCCTGTGTTTCAGGGAGAGGAGCGCAGCACCCTCTCTCCCCAGCGGCAGCGTACCATAACAAGGGGAGACACCAATCGCCCAGACGGCGCAGATGGGACCGTGGTCTCTGCGCCTGACCTACCGGGATGCTGGACAGCCTGTCCAGATTCCCCACTACCCTCACCAGGACAACAGGAGGAGGGGGTAAGTCCAAATTCCCCTCCCCAGTTAAATCCTAACGTGGCCTCAGGGTTAACAGAGGCGATGTTAACCCCTACTGACTCCCATGTTCCTCTGGCTACTGAGCCGGACTATTGTCTCAGCACCCCAGCAGAAGAGCTGGCAGCTGGGCAGAGTGCAGTCGGCCTCTGCCCTACCTCAAGTCCTCACAGCATGTTGCCCCATCACCACAGCAAAATACCCAGGTGCAGTAACTGTTTCTTGTGGGTGGGTCACCCTTGTACCTGTTTGTTGTGGGTGGGCTACTCGGGCATTTGGTTACTGTGGGTTGGTGGATCGACTAACGGAGGCACTGACCGACAGAAGGTCAGGTGCCTGGTTAGTCTTCCCCCCAAAGGGGAGATGTGTGACAAACTGCCATTTGCCACTGGGCATTATAGAAAACTTATGGCTAGCCTCCTGGACTGTTAATAGGACCGAACGCGGTCAGCGGTGTATACTAAAGGTTGTGGTGTCCAGTGCGGTGCTTGTGGTCTTCGACGCAAGCTAGGAAGCGTCCATTAACGGAAGCGGATCCGTTACACATGGGTACTACCCTCTGTAGCAGAGGCAACTGTCTCCAGCTCCTCCTTCTCTTCAAGGTCCAATTCGCACTGAGAAGACGAACTGAGGGTGGGCTGGCTATCACCCTGTGGAATATCCTCCCCCATTTCATTGTCTGCCACATTCAGAGCGTCGTCCTTAATTGTGAGCAGCGATTGTTTGAGTAGACACAGCAGTGAGATGGTTATGCTGATAATAGCATTATCGCCACTAACCATCTGTGTGGATTCATCAAAGTTTTTAAAACCTCACATAGGTCTGACATCCATGCCGACTCCTCGCTTGTGAATAGTGGCAGTTGACTTGAAAGTAGAGTTGAGCGAACACCTGGATGTTCGGGTTCGAGAAGTTCGGCCAAACTTCCCGGAAATGTTCGGGTTCCGGATCCGAACCCGACCCGAACTTCGTCCCGAACCCCATTGATGTCAATGGGGACCCGAGCTTTTTGGCACTAAAAAGGCTGTAAAACAGCCCAGGAAAGGGCTAGAGGGCTGCAAAAGGCAGCAAAATGTAGTTAAATCCCCTGCAAACAAATGTGGATAGGGTAATGAATTAAAATAAAAATAAAATAAATAAAAATTAACCAATATCAATTGGAGAGAGGTCCCATAGCAGAGAATCAGGCTTCACGTCACCCAACACTGGAACAGTCCATTGTCAGATATTTAGGCCCCGGCACCCAGGCAGAGGAGAGAGGTCCCATAGCAGAGAATCTGGCTTCATGTCAGCAGAGAATCAATCTTCATGTCATAGCAGAGAATCATGTTTCACGTCACCCACCACTGGAACAGTCCATTGTCAGATATTTAGGCCCCGGCACCCAGACAGAGGAGAGAGGTCCCATAGCAGAGAATCTGGCTTCATGTCAGCAGAGAATCAGTCTTCATGTCATAGCAGAGAATCATGCTTCACGTCACCCACCACTGGAACAGTCCATTGTCAGATATTTAGGCCCAGGCACCCAGGCAGAGGAGAGAGGTCCCATAACATAGAATCTGGCTTCATGTCAGCAGAAAATCAGTCTTCATGTCATAGCAGAGAATTAGTCTTCATGTCATAGCAGAGAATCAGTCTTCATGTCATAGCAGAGAATCATGCTTCACGTCACCCACCACTGGAACATTCCATTGTCAGATATTTAGGCCCAGGCACCCAGGCAGAGGAGAGAGGTCCCATAGCAGAGAATCTGGCTTCATGTCAGCAGAGAATCAGTCTTCATGTCACAGCAGAGAATCAGGCTTCACGTTACCCACCACTGGAACAGTCCATTGTCAGATATTTAGGCCCCGGCACCCAGGCAGAGGAGAGAGGTCCCATAACAGAGATTCAGGCTTCATGTCAGCAGAGAATCAGTCTTCATGTCATAGCAGAGAATCATGCTTCACGTCACCCAACATTGGAACAGTCCATTGTCATATAATTTAGGCCCCGGCACCCAGACAGAGGAGAGAGGTCCCATAACAGAGATTCAGGCTTCATGTCAGCGACTCAGCAGAGAATCAGTCTTCATGTCATAACAGAGAATCAGGCTTCATGTCACCCACCACTGGAACAGGCCACTGTCAGATATTTTTAGGGGCTGGGAACAACATACTGTGGGACAGCAAGCGACATGAGCTGTTTAAAGCTGTCTGTGTCCACCAGCCTAAATGACAGCATTTCATAGGTCAGTAGTTTAGAAATGCTGGCATTCAGGGCCAGGGATCGAGGGTGGCTAGGTGGGAATTTACGCTTTCTCTCAAATGTTTGTGAGATGGAGAGCTGAACGCTGCCGTGTGACATGGTTGAGATGCTTGGTGATGCAGGTGGTGGTGTTGGTGGTAGATCCCATGTTTGCTGGGCGGCAGGTGCCAACGTTCCTCCAGAGGCGGAGGAAGAGGCCGAGGCGGCAGCAGCAGAAGAGGTAGCATGGGGAGCCTGAGTGACTTCCTTGTTTTTATGGTGTTTACTCCACTGCACCTCATGCTTTGCATGCAGGTGCCTGGTCATGCAGGTTGTGCTAAGGTTCAGAACGTTAATGCCTCGCTTCAGGCTCTGATGGCACAGCGTGCAAACCACTCGGGTCTTGTCATCAGCACATTGTTTGAAGAAGTGCCATGCCAGGGAACTCCTTGAAGCTGCCTTTGGGTTGCTCGGTCCCAGATGGCGGCGGTCAGTAGCAGGCAGAGTCTCTTGGCGGCGGGTGTTCTGCTTTTGCCCACTGCTCCCTCTTTTGCTACGCTGTTGGTTCAGTCTCACCACTGCCTCTTCCTCCGAACTGTGAAAGTCAGTGGCACGACCTTCATTCCATGTGGGGTCTAGGACCTCATCGTCCCCTGCATCGTCTTCATCCCTGACCTCCTGTTCAGTCTGCACACTGCAGAAAGACGCAGCAGTTGGCACCTGTGTTTCATCATCATCAGAGACGTGCTGAGGTGGTATTCCCATGTCCTCATCATCAGGAAACATAAGTGGTTGTGCGTTAGTGCATTCTATGTCTTCCACCGCTGGGGAAGGGCTAGGTGGATGCCCTTGGGAAACCCTGCCAGCAGAGTCTTCAAACAGCATAAGAGACTGCTGCATAACTTGAGGCTCAGACAGTTTCCCTGGTATGCATGGCGGTGATGTGACAGACTGATGGGCTTGGTTTTCATGTGCCATCTGTGCGCTTTCTGCAGAAGACTGGGTGGGAGATAATGTGAACGTGCTGGATTTACTGTCGGACACCCAATTGACTAATGCCTGTACCTGCTCAGGCCTTACCATCCTTAGAACGGCATTGGGCCCCACCAAATATCCCTGTAAATTCTAGCGGCTACTGGGACCTGAGGTAGTTGGTACACTAGGACGTGTGGCTGTGGCTGAACGGCCACGTCCTCTCCCAGCACCAGAGGGTCCACTAACACCACCATGACCATGTCCGCGTCCGCGTCCCTTACTAGATGTTTTCCTCATTGTTACCGTTCACCACAATAAGAAAAATATTATTTGGCCCAATGTATTGAATTCAAATTCAGGCCTTTTTTTACAGACACCTAACACTATCTGGCTATCTATTTAGGTACCGTATTACACTAATACAGGCACAGCAGTAATGACAGATTTAGCTGAATATAAATTTGAGGCCTATTATTTAGGCGCTGGGTGACAGGTATACGTTTACGGACAGAATTAGACTTGGATATGCACAGTAGCGTGTGTGTGAAGTTATTGAGAATGACCCTATCAGCACCTTGAATCTAATATACCCTTTTAATGAATAGATTTAAAGTAGCCCTGATACAGCAGAAAACACTAATTTAGGAAATTGCTAGGTTGGGAATTGTATTTCAACCCAGAACAAAAATATATCCTTTGCCAGACAGCAGACAGTATTACAATTGGCTGGCCACAGCTGAAACACCAGATTTAGGGTACTGCTATTTTGGCAATTGTATTTCACCCCTCAATAAAATAGCAAGCACAGCCAAGCCCCTGATGTAGGATATAGCCAAAAAATAACCACACTATTGATGGTTAAATGGACTTGGTGACAGCTTGCCCCTGATGTAGGATATAGCAAAAAAATAACCACACTATTGATGGTTAAATGGACTTGGTGGCAGCTTGCCCCTGATGTAGGATATAGCCAAAAAATAACCACACTATTGATGGTTAAATGGACTTGGTGGCAGCTTGCCCCTGATGTAGGATATAGCCAAAAAATAACCACACTATTGATGGTTAAATGGACTTGGTGACAGCTTGCCCCTGATGTAGGATATAGCCAAAAAAATAACCACTCTATTGATGGTTAAATGGACTTGGTGGCAGCTTGCCCTGGATGTAGGATATAGCCAAAAAATAACCACACTATTGATGGTTAAATGGACTTGGTGGCAGCTTGCCCCTGATGTAGGATATAGCAAAAAAATAACCACACTATTGATGGTTAAATGGACTTGGTGGCAGCTTGCCCCTGATGTAGGATATAGCCCAAAAATAACCACACTATTGATGGTTAAATGGACTTGGTGACAGCTTGCCCCTGATGTAGGATATAGCAAAAAATAACCACACTATTGATGGTTAAATGGACTTGGTGGCAGCTTGTGCTGGCGCACCACAAGCCAGAAAATGGCCGCCGATCACCCCAGAAAAAAAGTGACTGAAAAACGCTCTGGGCAGCCTAAAAACAGTGAGCAATTGAATAGCAGCAGTTCAATGAGCCACAGCTGTAGATCGATCACTGTCTTAAGTGTTTTGGAGGAGTTCATCACTGCCTAATCTCGCCCTAACGTCGCAGCTGCAACCTCTCCCTACACTTGTAACAGCAGAGTGACGTGCAGCGCTACGTGACCCAAGCTTATATAGAGGCTGGGTCATATGCTGCACTGGCCAATCACAGCCATGCCAATAGTAGGCATGGCTGTGATGGCCTCTTGGGGCAAGTAGTATGACGCTTGTTGATTGGCTGCTTTGCAGCCTTTCAAAAAACGCCAAGAAAGCGCCGAACACCGAACCCGAACCCAGACTTTTACGAAAATGTTCGGGTTCGGGTCCGTGTCACGGACACCCCAAAATTCAGTTCGGGTTCGCTCATCCCTACTTGAAAGGCGACGACCATGTTGCAGCTGGTATTCCAAAACTGCCCTCTGCTACTCACAAAGCCTGGTAAACCTGTGGAATGTAGAGTTCCAGCGCATGCTCACGTCGCATAACAGTCAGTAAGTTGGAAACCGCAAGCGCTGCTGCAGCGTTAACAGACTGGCTGAAGCTGTGGATGACTTGCGTAAATGGGCACACACGCGTTGCACATTTACTAGTAGCTCTGGCAAATTGGAGTAGGTTTGGATAAACGGCTGAACAACTAAGTTTAAGACGTGGGCTAGGCATGGGATGTGTGTCAGGTTGCCAAGCTCCAAAGCCGCCATCAAGTTACAGCCATTGTCAGACACAACCATGCCTGGTTGTAGGTTGAGTGGCGAGAGCCACAGCTCGGTCTGGTCCCTTATACCCTGCCACAGCTCTGCGGCGGTGTGCTGTTGGTCCCCTAAGCAGATCAGCTTCAGAACGACCTGTTGACGCTTACCCACAGCAGTGCTACACTGCTTCCAGCTAGCGACTTATGGCTTACTGCTGCTGGAGGTGGAAGTGGAGGAGGCGGCGGAGGAGGAGAAGTGGGTTTTGGAGCCAGTAACATAGCTGCTGATGGAGAACCTTATGGACGTACGGCCCGCAATCCTGGGCGTGGGTAGCACCTGTGCCATCCCAGGGTACGACTCACTCCCGGCCTCCACAACATACACCCAGTGTGCGGTCAGGGAAATGTAGTGTCCCTGGCCACCAGCACTTGTCCATGTGTCCGTGGTTAAGTGGACCTTCCCAGTAACTGCGTTGGTCAGGGCACGGGTGATGTTCTGGGACACATGCTGGTGTAAGGCGGGCACAGCACACCGTGAAAAATAGTGGCGGCTACGGACTGCACACCGAGGGATGTCGACAAACCTAAATGGCAACATTTCAAGGGCCAGTAATTTCGAAAGTTACGCATATAGTGCTGTGGGTGGGTGTGTGGATATTTGCGCTTGCGTTCAAATGACTGTGTTATGGACATTTGGACGCTGCGCTGGGACAGGGAAGTGGATGTTGTGCTGATAGTTCATGCGAAGGTCCAGGTGCAGGGCGAGGGTCGTGCAGGGCGCAGGGGCATCCGGGCCTGCGCCTTCGACAGGGGATTGGCCAGCAGTGCATAACACAGGGGAAGAGGAGGCATTGGTGTGACCCGCAGACCCAGATTGTGGACACAGGCGTTTGAACCACTTATTAGGGTGCTTGGATGCCATGTGGCGGATCATGCTGGTGGTGGTGAGGTTGCTAGTGTTCACGTCCCGGCTCATTTTGGTACGGCACAGGTTGCAAACTACCACTCTTTTGTCGTCTGCACTTTAGTCAAAAAAGCGCCATACTGCGGAACACCTACCCCTTGGCAAGGTAGATTTACGCATGGGGGTGCTCGGTGTAACAGTTGCGGGCCTGTTTGGTGTGGGCCAACTTCTCCCTTTTGCAACCCCACTGCCTCTTCCAGCCTGTTGCGGTGCTGCGGATTCCTCCCCCTCTGTACTGCTGTCCTCTCTCGGCTTTTCACCTTCCCATGTTGGGTCAGTGACCTCATCGTCCACCACCTTCTCTTCCACTTCCTCACTCTGCTGATCCTCCTGACTTGACCTAACCATAACCTCAGTGATTGACAACTGTGTCTCATCATCCCACCTCGTGAACGAATGATTGCCGTTCACCACCGTCATCTTCTTGAGACTCCAAAGGCTCAAGAGGTTGGGAATCAGGGCACAATATCTCAGGTCCCTCTTCAAGTGTGCTGGGCGCGAGGGCCAAATGTAATAGTGGCACTAGAAAGAGCTCCTCGGAATATCCGAGTGTGGGATCACTCATTTGGCAAGCCTCTCCATGGTGGGAGGAAGGATGATCAGAGTAAGGATTAGGTTCAACCAATTCTTGGCTACAGAGACTGGACTTGGTGGAAGAGAGGGTGGCGCTTAACCAACTGGAAGCATTATCTTTATCAATCCAACCGATCAACTGTTCTCACTGGTCCGACTTGGACAGTGTTGTCCTGCGCTGCCCAGCTAAGTTGGACATGAAGCTGGGTACGGTGGATGTTTTTTTTTCTTCTGGTGCACTGGCAGCAGGCACAGTTTCATTGCACCCAGGGCAGCGGCCTCTACGTAGACCATCAGCATCAAGCCCACTTCCTTAGTGCTCGCCTTCTTCATATTAATGGTTTTGTCAGTAGATGTGGCGCAGATTTTTTTACTGTACGCTATTATCGGATGCAGGAAAGTACATGTCACAGAACACCACAGATTATTGGAATTTGCAGTACAGACACTGTTTTCTGATGTAGTTTATATTTATATTTACGCAATTCACGGATTACACCGTTGACAGCAAAAATGTGGAAAGATTATGGGAGAAAAATAGTTTTCTGTATCATAATTTTTTTCCCTATATCTGGGCCTGACAAAATAGTTTTTTCTGTATTATAATTTTTTCCCTATATCTGGGCCTGACCATCACACAAGGTGTTGAAGCACAGATCAAGCAATTCACGGATTACACCGTTGACAGCAAAAATGTGGGTAGATTATGGGAGAATTTTTTTTTCTATATTTTACATTTTTCCCTATATATGGGCCTAACAAACGCACAAGGTATTGAATCGCAGATCACATAATTCACTGATTACACCGTTGACAGCAAAAATGTGGATAGATTATGGGTAGAGTTGAGCGGACACCTGGATGTTCGGGTTCGACGGGTTTGGCCGAACTTCACAAAAAAGTTCGAGTTCGGGACCAGAACTTGACCTCGAACCCGAACCCCATTGAAGTCAATGGGGACTAGAACTTTGGAGCACTAAAATGGCTGTAAAAAAGTCATGGAAAGGGCTAGAGGGCTACAAAAGGCAGCAAAATGTGGATAAGAGCATGGCAAGTGCTCTGCAAACAAATGTGGATAGAGAAATGACTTCAAATAACATAAAATACGTAAAAATAAAAAATAAAAATCTTGATCTTGGATGACGAGGTCCATATGGAGTAGGAGGTGTATGTGGCGGTGTAGGTGGAAGCAGCGGTGGAGGAGGAGGAGGTAGCCAACACTGGTTTATGGTTTAAATTATTATTTTTTGTTTAAATTAGGGTACACCCCAAAACATTGGGATATATAACCCTCCAGCCATGCTAAACAAACGTTCAGACAATACACTGGCTGCAGGACAGGCCAGCACTTCCAAGGCATAAAGGGCAAGCTCAGGCCATATGCCCAATTTTTAGACCCAGAAGTTGAAGGGGGCAGACCCATCAGTCAGTACGTGTAGGCATGTGCACACATACTGCTCCACCATGTTGCACGTCCCCGTGATGTCTACGATCCAATTGGATATCAGCTTTATCAACTTTCGATGTTCTTTTCTGCGCCTACCATGTTGATCACGGTTAGCGGTGAATCAGGGTTCCACGCCGGAGAGGGAGCGTGAGAAAGGGAGACCACATCCAAGGGAGGTCAATGGCTGCAATGTGATCAAGCTGAAATGTGGGACAAATTATTAAAGCAGAAGGATCGAATGAAAGGGCCAATTAAAGACGAATTTAAGAAATTTAAGTCCCTGTCACCTATGCAGAGCAGGGTGTTTTTCATCGCCAGAAATGGGTTAATGTCACCCACCAATGGAACAGATGATTTAAAAAAATTTCGGTCCCTGTCACCTATACAGAGCAGAGGTTTATTCACTGCAAAAATGGTAAAATGTCACTCAAGAATGTAACAGAAAAATTAGTAAAATTTATGAACCTGTCTACTAGGTAGAGCAGGGGTATATCACAGCCAAAAATTGGTGACTGTCACCCAACTATTTAACAAACAAATTATAGAAATCTATTAACCTGTCAACTAGGTAGAGCAGGGGTATATCACAGCCAAAATTTGGTGAATGTCACCCGACAAATGTAACAGAAAAATTTGTGAAATTTATGAACCTGTCTACTAGGTAGAGCACGGGTATATCACAGCCAAAAATGGGTGAATGTCACCCAACTGTGAAGAATAAATAGTTGAACTAGCCTGTTATTGAGAGAGGGCGATACACTTGATGGTGCACTCAAAGCCTCTGACCATTCCTCATCAGTGATTTGTGGCAACCTCTCTTTTCACCTAGTCTCCACCAAAAGAGGTTTGTATCGTATTTTGAGATCAAGAAGGTGTGTGTATAAAGTCAAGATCATACCCTTTGGCCCCTGTGTCTTAAGTATGCCTATCAATGGGTATTTGGAAATGACTCTAGTGTCCCCATGAAATTGAGACTGAAGGGCATGTCTTAGCTGTAGAAATCTGAAAAAATGAGACCGCAGAACCCCCAACTTCTCCTGAAGCTGAGTAAATGAGTACAGAACACCTTTCTCATACAGATCCCTCAATGTTAGCACTCCATAGTTTTCCCAGACAGCTCTACCTTCACAGTGCATCAAATGTGGGAACATAGGATTATTCCATAGTGTGACATCATCAGGAAGGTCCTGGTATTGTTGGAGCTTAGCTGCTCTCCAGACCTGATGAGCCAACCTGTGTATGGGTAATATTCGGCCGTCTATAGCCTATAGTTTTCTAGAACCGGCCATAAGGTTGAGAGACCCAAATGGCATTTCAAATAAAATTCAGAATTCGGTATGGGAGTCCGCGTAACCCAAGTGGTGAGAAATCTAAGCTGTCCTGCTAGGAAGTAAATAAATAGATCTGGCATAGCCGCTCCTCCCTGCTGCCAACCTCTCTGCAAATTATCCAAAGCCAGCTTCCTCCTCTCTTTTCCCCGCACAAATCTCGCGATTGCAGAATGCAGTGGTGCAAAGATACTCCTCGGGACTGGGGTGCAGGCATGTTCTAATAAGTACAATTCTTTGGGTAGGAGGATCATCTTGACAAGATTCAATCTGCCCATTATGGATAAAGGCAATGTGGTCCAAGATTTGAATTTGTCTACCGCATATGACTCAATAGGGACAATGTTAAGCTGGTGCGACATTGCTCGGTCCTTGGTGATGACGACACCCAGATATTTAAAATGATCCACCACCATAAGATTGTGATATACAGGGGGCCAACTCGGGGACCATAAGGGCACAAGGGCTGATTTGGACCAATTAATGCGTAGGCCCGAAAAATTACCAAAACCACCTCATCTAGGTATGTTCGAAGTTCAGATGAGGTATATTGGGTTCTTGAGGAATATAGTTAACTATAGAATTCCTTGAATCTATTCAGTATCCCACCAGGGTCCTCCACCACAGTTCCGTCCTCATTCTGAATGCGAATAATCGGAGGAGCCATAGTGTTACGTCTGACAACCTGTGCCAGGACCTTCCCCGTTCTGCTACCCTGCTCAAAAGCCTGTTGTCTGAGGAAGAAGAGCTTGCGGTCACTTTTTTCTTGTAAGCACAACATATACTGTCTACCTTTCTGCATCCAATCTAATCTGTTCTTCTCAGAGGGATTAGAAACATATGCATTCTCAGCTGTTTTACAGAATGCACATAGTTCCTCCTCGCGGTCTTTTTAATGTAGGATATGGACGATTTTGCACAACCTCTCACAAAAGCTTTCAGGGTATTCCATAATATAAGAACATCACTATCCCCCTCTGTGTTTAAATCTAGGAACACTCTCAATTGATCGGGAATACGGTCATTTATGGTCATCAGGGACAGCCAAAACGGGTGAATGCGAAGACTGTGGCCACGTGTCTCCCCATCAGACGAGAGCAGCGTCCCCACAATAGGCGCATGGTCAGACGGTCCCTGAGGAACATACTTTACATCAGAGATTGTGGGATAAGCTTGCGCATCACATAACAGATAATCTATGCGGGATAGCGCCCCCTTGGAAGGCGTGATACAAGAGAACTCCCTATTAAAAGGATTCTTTTCCCTCCATACGTCCAGCCACCCCAGCTCCGAGATAAAGCGCCTGAACCGCGAGTCTCCCGTATGCATGCTATCCGCACGAGAATTGGCTTGAAATCTATCTAGTGTCTCATCTCCCACTAAGTTGAGGTCCCCCATGCACAATACCTTAGAAAATGGAAATTGAGCCGCAAAACCGCAGCCTGTAGGACAGAGAGGTTGGCAGAAGGAGGTATATATACATTGAGTATAACAAAGGGTACACCATTCAAATGTGCAAACACGAAAGCATACTGGCCCTCAGGATCCGTCATTTCCTGATGTACCTCCCACCTAACCGAACGATGAACCAAAATGGACACACCTCTAGAATATGACGTGCCATATGCACTTGTTGCCCATTGCACCCATGGTTTATGCAATCTACCCTCTGTTTCGGCTGTGATATGGGTTTCCTGGAGACATAATATGTGTGGATTGAATATATGGACTTGTGCGAATACCGCCATGCGCTTCCTGGGTCCTCCCAGACTGCGCACATTCCAGGACATACATGTTACAGGCGCCATGCGTACTGGGTGGATAATAATGAACAGGATGATCCAGGAAACTCATACTCACACTCGTTAAGACTACCATAGCAATACATATCACAGCAATAGATGATGCACCAATTGACATTCAAACAGTTAAACTGATAACTAAACAGTAGTTCCCAGCGTACCGGGCAATAAACATATTTGAAACACGGAACATTAGTGACCATGGTAATGGAGAACCTGCACAGTGTAGAGATGGCTCAAACAAGTGCAGGTGAGAAAGCTGGCTCCCAAGGTTAATTATAAGCATGGTCAGTAACCTGTTGCATCTTAAACAGAACCTGAGATATATTTCAGTCATACCCACGGGTCTCTCACACCCGTTTGTTGACAAATGAAATGTTCACATGGAAGTCCAATAGAACCCTTATTACCCATAATGGAAAATAAAAACAGAGGATGAACAAGTCCCGTCCCGGACCAAGAAAATATGTTACTACCCCTAAAGAAGTATCACCTCATCTCTGGGGCACATTCCGGGGCCTCACTAGGAGCCAGTCCTCGGCTTCCCTGGGGTTGTTGAAAAAGTGTGATTTCCCGCCATCCAGGACTCTCAAACGGGCCGGGTAGGTCATAGAATATTGCATATCAAGCTTTCGCAAACGTTTCTTTATAGCTGTAAACGTAGCCCTCTTCTTCTGAAGCTCCGCCGAGAAATCCGGGTATAAGGAGATGTTAGCAGATCTGAGGGTGATGGTTTGCTTTACTCTTGCCTTAGAAAGAATGAGGTCGCGATCCCGCCAATTGAGCATACGGGCAAGGAGCGGTCTTGAGGGGCCCCTGGTGGGGGCATCCGAGCCGGAACCTGGTGAGCCCTCTCCACTGCAAAGGCTGCCGAGAAGGACGCGTCCGGGAACGTTGATCTGAACCATCCCTCTAAGAATGAGGCAGGATTGGATCCTTCGGTCCTCTCAGGCATTCCCAATATGCGTATGTTGTTTCTCCTCGAGCGGTTTTCTAAGTCGTCACATTTCTGACGTCACATCTCAACCGCTCCCTCCACAGCAGACACTCTAGTTGCCAAGGGTCTGTCGAGTCCTCCAGCTCAGACACTCTTTCCTCTGTGAGCCGGACCCGCTCCCTCAGTTGCTGGACATCATGGCGCAGGAGGCCTAGGTCCACTCTGACCTCCTCTATCTTGCCTGTGAGTGACAACTGGCATCCCATGATAGCTGCCATCAGCTGGCTGTGGGAGGCTTGCAGGGAAAGTTCAGGTTCCCCCTCCTTCTCCATCGCTGGGGCCTGTCCAGCTTGTCCCCTGGTTAGCGGTGCACGAGGAGAGGAGGTAGCGGCGGCGCCATGTTGTGACTCCTGGCGAGCAAACTCCTTCAGGCGATCCGCCGCCTGTTGCGCCTTACTGGGACCCATGACCAGGGTGTACGGTCTCTGGGGGTTCTTAGGCTCAGGTTTGAGTGAAAAATCTGTGTTACCAGCGGCAGGATTAGTCAGGATGAAGTTATGGAGCCAGAGCAGCTCTCAGACACGTCTGGCCATGTCGGCAGTTAGCCACGCCCCCCCACCCAACTATTTAACAAATTAGTGAAATGTATTAACCTGTCAACTAGGTAGAACAGGGGTAGATCACAACCAAAAATTGGTGAATGTCACCCAACAATGTAACAGAAAAATTTGTGAAATGTATTAACCTGTCAACTAGGTAGAGCAGGGGTATATCACAGCCAAAGATTGGTGAATGTCACCCGACAATGTAACAGACAAATTAGTAATATTTATTAACCTGTCTACTAGGTAGAGCATTGTATATAACAGCCAAAAATTGGTGAATGTCACCCAACTATTTAACAGACAAATTAGTGAAATTTATTAACCTGTCAACTAGGTAGAGCAGGGGTATATCACAGCCCAAAAAATGTGAATGTCACCCAACTATTTAACAGACAAATTAGTGAAATGTATTAACCTGTCAACTAGGTAGAGCAGAGGTATATCACAGCCAAAAATTGGTGAATGTCACCCGACAATGTAACAGAAAAATTAGTGAAATTTATTAACCTGTCAACTAGGTAGAGCAGGGGTATATCACAGCCAAAAATTGGTGAATGTCACCCAAAAATTTAACAGACAAATTAGAGAAATTTGTTTACCTGTCTACTAGATAGAGCAGGGGTATATCACAGCTAAAATTTAGTGAATGTCACCCGAAAATTTAACAGACAAATTAGTGAAATTTGTTTACCTGTGTACTACGTTGAGCAGGGGTATATCACAGCCAAAAATTGGTGAATGTCACCCGAAAATATAACAGACAAATTAGTGAAATTTGTTTACCTGTCTACTAGGTAGATCAGGAGTATATCACAGCCAAAAATTTGTGAATTTCACCCGAAAATGTAACAGACAAATTAGTGAAATGACATAAAATAAAATACGTACAAATTAAAAAAAATAATCTTGATGTATGAGGTGGAGGTCCATATGGAGTAGGAGGTTGATGAGGCAGTGGACGTAGTGGTGTAGGTGGAAGAGGTGGTGGAGGAGAACGAGGTAGCCAACACTGGTTTTTGGTTTTAATTAATTAATTTATTTATTTATTTAATTAGGGTACACCCCAAAAGAGTGGGAAATATCAAAAATACAACATTGAGCAATTGCTCTGTAGTATAACAATGGCTGGGTAAGGCCAGTATACATGACTATTCTGCACAAGGCACGGACAAGTCCTGTGGGATCCATGCCTGGTTCATTTTAATGAATGTGAGCCTTTCCACATTGGCTGTGGACAGGCGGCTGCGCTTGTCTGTGATAACGCCCCCTGCCGTGCTAAACACATGTTCAGATAATACACTGGCTGCAGGGCAGGCCAGCACCTCCAAGACGTAAAGGGCAAGGTCAGGCCATGTGCCCAATTTGTAGACCCAGAAATTGAAGGGGGCAGACCCGTCATTCAGTACGTGTAGGCGTGTGCACAAATACTGCTCCACCATGTTGCTGAAATGCTGCATCCTGCTAAGACATTCCATATCAGCTGGTGGTGCTGGTTGTTGTTGCGTGCTGACAAAGCTTTTCCACATTTGGTCCATGCTAACCCTGCCTTCTGAGGTGCTGGCGGTGCCCCAGCTGTGTTGACGACCTCTCCCTCCTCCTCTGCCTTTGCCTTGTGCTTCCACTATGCCCCCACTGTCAGGTGGGAATACCACCAGCAGCGTGTCTACAAGCATGTGTGTCACGAGTTGGAGGTCCCAGGAGAGACCACCGCGTCGTCAAGCAATAAACAAACGGAAATCAGATACAGACACACAAGAGTTTATTGCACAAACAGAAAACTGGAAGGCAGCACAGACAAAACATGAGCTCTATGTACCGTCAGCACAGTGGGAGAAAACCCCCACTGTCACGGCGGGCGTGCACTCAGTATGACAGATAACGAACCAACCAGGCTCTGGGCGAGAGACAGGGAAGGGTCACCTCCTAGCTAATCCCTGACCTCTTTCTCTGCACTGCTCAGCCCATCTACAGATCTTGAAGGTAGATCTGAGATGTCCCCATGCCTGGGCTGACAAAACCCTGAATTCCCTGAGATGGTGAAGTGGGAAATAGGAGCAGCCTGCTCGCACAGAACCTGGATGGGAAAGATGACACAAAACAACCAACTAGAAACAACTCTTATCTTCCTGAGCTGGAGCAGACAGCCAACCTTCCTTCCTAGCTTCCAAGATCACAATAATGAATATAATCCGCTCAGGGCACTGGGCAGAGGAGCGATTTAAACTAATGACTCCACCCAGTGCACCTGATGAGGGGCGGATCCAGCACGACTCCAAAACAAACACTAAACTCGTGCTGCAATCCTGGCCGACCTCCGCACATCGTCAGAGTGGGGCATGACAGTACCCCCCCTTCTACGGGTGACCTCCGGACACCCTGGACCAACCTTATCCGGATGGGACCTATGAAAGGCCCTCACCAGACGGCTGGCGTTGACATCTGACGCCGGAACCCACATCCTCTCCTCAGGACCGTATCCCCTCCAGTGAACCAGGTACTGGAGGGAACCCCGCAGAACTCTCGAGTCGAGAATCCTGGAGATCTCGAACTCCAAGTTTCCCTCGACCAGAACAGGAGGAGGAGGCAATGGCGATGGTACCACCGGTTTAACATATTTTTTTAGTAAAGACTTGTGGAAGACATCGTGGATCCTCCAAGTCTGCGGCAGATCAAGTCGAAATGCCACAGGATTGATCATAGCAGAAATCTTATATGGACCAACAAATCTTGGACCCAGTTTCCAAGATGCTATTCTCAACTTGATATTCCTAGTGGACAACCACACCAAATCACCCACACACAGGTCCGGACCAGTCACACGTCTCCTGTCAGCCATTCGTTTATACCTCTCACCCATCCTCTCCAAATTCCCTTGAATCCCCCGCCAGATAGAGGATAAAGCAGAAGAGAATCTCTCCTCCTCTGGCATCCCGGAGGAACCAGACCCAGAAAAGGTACCAAACTGAGGATGGAAACCGTATGCGCCAAAAAATGGCGACTTACCCGTGGACTCCTGCCTACGGTTATTCAATGCAAATTCTGCTAAGGGCAAGAATGAGGACCAGTCCTCTTGATTCTCAGCCACAAAGCACCTCAAGTAGGTCTCCAGGTTTTGATTGGTATGCTCCGTCTGACCATTCGACTGTGGATGAAAAGCCAACGAGAAAGAAAGTTGAATGCCAAGTCGAGAGCAGAACGCCCTCCAAAACCTGGAGACAAACTGCGTGCCCCTATCAGAGACAATATCCGAAGGAATACCGTGCAATTTAACAATATTATCCACAAAAATCTGCGCAAGAGTCTTAGCGTTAGGCAGACTTGTTAGTGGTATAAAGTGAGCCATTTTACTGAAACGATCGACTACCACCAAAATCACTGTTCTCCCGGAGGAACTCGGTAGGTCCGTAATCCTTGGACAAATGTGTCCAAGGACGAGATGGAATAGACAATGGAAGAAGTGAACCAGGCGGTCGAGTATGAGCAACCTTAGACCGAGCGCAGGTTTCACAAGCTGCCACGTAATTCTCAATACTCTTACGCAAACCTGACCACCAGAACCTCCGGGACACCAGATCACAGGTGGACTTACCACCAGGATGTCCAGCGAGAACAGTATCGTGATGTTCCTTAAACACCTTGTATCGTAGGCCCTCAGGAACAAACAACCTCCCTGGGGGACACGAACCAAGAGCCCCCTCCTGAGCTCCCAACACCTCCATCTCCAATTCAGGGTACAGAGCGGAGACCACCACTCCATCCCCCAAAATCGGCGCTGGATCTTCTGAATCACCTCCCCCAGGGAATCTGCGAGACAAGGCATCAGCCTTGACGTTCTTGACCCCTGGGCGAAAGGTAACCACGAAATTGAACCTGGTAAAAAAAAGTGACCATCTGGCCTGCCTAGGGTTCAGACGCTTGGCAGATTGCAGGTAAGCCAAATTCTTATGGTCAGTATACACCGTAACGGGATGAGACGCCCCCTCCAACCAGTGGCACCATTCCTCAAAGGCCAACTTGATAGCCAACAACTCTCTATCTCCAACATCATAATTCCTCTCGGCAACCGAGAGCTTCTTGGAGAAGAAGGCACACGGACCCACTTGCCAGGAGATGAACCCTGTGACAGCACCGCCCAAACCCCCACCTCTGATGCATCAACCTCCACTACGAATGGTTGAGACACATCCGGCTGCACCAGAATGGGAGCGGACGCAAAACGCTCCATAACAGCCGAAAAGGCCTGCAACGCCTCATCCGACCAGACAGAGACATCGGCGCCTTTCTTGGTCATATCAGTAAGAGGTTTTACTAGGGTAGAATAATTTGAAATAAATTTCCTATAATAATTTGTAAACCCCAAGAACCGCATCAAAGCTTTCTGATTCTCTGGTCGGTCTGGTCGGTCGGTCTGGTCGGTATGGACCTTTTCGGGGTCCATACGAAAACCGGAATCAGAAAGCATGTATCCCAAGAACGGAAGCTCTTGCACCGCAAACAAACATTTCTCCAATTTAACATACAACTTATTCTCCCGAAGGATCGTCAAGACCTGTCTCACATGATCCTGATGGGTCTTCAGATCAGGAGAATAAATTAAAATGTCATCCAGGTAAACTACTACGAACCTCCCCACCAAGTGATGAAAAATGTAATTGACGAATCGCTGAAATACTGCTGGCGCGTTCGTCAACCCAAAAGGCATCACCAGGTTTTCAAAATGACCCTCGTGCGTATTGAAGGCCGTTTTCCACTCATCCCCCTCCTTGATCCTGATCAGATTGTAGGCTCCTCTCAAATCCAACTTGGAGAACACCTTGGCTCCAACAATCTTATCAAAAAGATCAGAGATCAAGGGCAGGGGATATGGATCCCGGACTGTAATACGGTTCAACTCCCGGAAATCCAAACAAGGTCTCAGTGATCCATCTTTTTTCTTCACAAAGAACAAACCTACTGCCACTGGAGACTTAGATGGTCTAATATGACCCTTTGCCAAACTCTCGGCGACATACTTTCGCATGACCTCTCTTTCGGGTTGAGAGAGGTTGTAAAGCCGAGACTTTGGCAACTTGGCGCCAGGAATGAGATTAACTGGACAATCATAGTCCCGATGAGGGGGCAATTCCTGAGCCCCACCCTCCGAAAAAACATCCGCAAAATCCGAGAGATACGGAGGTAAAGCCGTAATGGACACTTCAGAAATAGATGTGACAAGACAATTGTCCGAACAAAACTCGCTCGAACCAATGATTTGTTTCGCTTGCCAGTCTATAATTGGGTTATGTCTAATCAACCATGGCAACCCCAAAACTATAGGAGCTGGCAAATCCTTCATGACAAAACAAGAAATAATTTCAGCATGTGAATCACCCACCCTTAAATGAATACCATGAACAATGTGAGTGAGACTCCTTTGAGAAAGAGGGGAAGAATCAATTGCAAAAACACGAATCTCGTTCTCTAACGTGCAAGTACTTAATCCCAGGCCTTGAAGAAAAAGAAAGTCAATTAGGTTTACCCCAGCACCACAATCAAGGAATACATCAACAAACACATTTTTTGACTCTAGCGCCACCATAGCTGAAAGGAGAAAACGGGAACTGCAGGGAGCTTGCATACCTGTCTGCTCCACCACACCATTCATACTACCAAGTGTGAGGGAGGTTTTTTTTTCTTTTTTCTTTTTCTCTTCCACCTGTGATTTAACATGAGGACAAGAAAAAATAAAATGACTTCTCTTTCCACAAAAGTAACATAGTTTGTGCAATTTCCTAAAGTCTCTACTATCAGAATGGCAAGAAATCTGACCCAATTGCATGGGTTCCTCCGCTACTCCAGAGTTATAAGCAATATCACCCTGGGCAGAAGAAGAAACAAAACCACACGCAGGAGGGATCCCCTGCACAGAGGGACCCTTACCCCTCTCTCGGATACGTCTATCCAACCGTATAGCCAAAGACATAGCATTCTCTAAAGTATCCGGATACTCATGAAAAGCCAGGGCATCCTTCAACCTTTCAGATAACCCCTGACAAAACTGACTACGTAACGCGGGGTCGTTCCACCCCGACTCAGTAGCCCACCTCCTAAACTCTGTACAGTAACCCTCTGCAGTATGTTCACCCTGCAGTAAGTTACGCAATTTCGATTCTGCCATCGAAACCCGATCTGGGTCATCGTAAATCAATCCCAGGGCTTGGAAAAATTCCTCCACTGACCGGAGAGCCAGAGAACCAGGCGGCAGAGAAAAAGCCCAGGATTGAGCGTCCCCTTTAAGCAGAGACATGATGATACCAACCCTCTGATCCTCATTACCTGACTAAAATGGACGCAGTCGAAAGTACAATTTGCATGACTCTTTAAAGCGGAAAAAATCATCCGTACTCCCTGTAAATCTGTCGGGAAGAGCGGCTTTAGGCTCCCCACCAATTTGACCTGTACCTGATGCCAGAAACCTCTGACACTGTGTGACCGTACCACGCAGATCCGCAACCTCTAGGGATAAACCCTGCATGCGGTCAACCAGTGCATCAATTGACGCCATCACAAAAGCGCTGAGTGATGGCAGTCACAGTATGGCGGATTATAATGTCACGGCTGGCGTGCACTCAGTATGACAGATAACGAACCAACCAGGCTCTGGGCGAGAGACAGGGAAGGGTCACCTCCTAGCTAATCCCTGACCTCTTTCTCTGCACTGCTCAGCCCATCTACAGATCTTGAAGGTAGATCTGAGATGTCCCCGTGCCTGGGCTGACAAAACCCTGAATTCCCTGAGATGGTGAAGTGGGAAATAGGAGCAGCCTGCTCGCACAGAACCTGGATGGGAAAGATGACACAAAACAACCAACTAGAAACAACACTTATCTTCCTGAGCTGGAGCAGACAGCCAACCTTCCTTCCTAGCTTCCAAGATCACAATAATGAATATAATCCGCTCAGGGCACTGGGCAGAGGAGCTATTTAAACTAATGACTCCACCCAGTGCACCTGATGAGGGGCGGATCCAGCACGACTCCAAAACAAACACTAAACTCGTGCTGCAATCCTGGCCGACCTCCGCACATTGTCAGAGTGGGGCATGATACCCACTGCGCCACTGTCTAGTAATACTCCAGAGGGGTGTGACTAAGCAACTCCTGGTATTCACTAGGGCCCCAGAAGGTAGGGTTAGGCTTTGCCACAGGAAGCTGCCAGGGTCCACTCTGGAGCGTGAACTAGACAGTGACAGCAGGAACGAATGGACATCAGGTACCAGAAGGTACCGACGGCAAATAGGCAAACATAACAGACAGGCAAATACAAAACAGGGCAACTAATAACACAAGCAGAAATACATAGCAAGGAAACAGGAGTGACAATGAGCAGAGAAGGACTTGCTCCACCAGTGGTATACTGCGTGGCCTTGCGCATGCCACTCTGCTGCAAAGAAAGGTGCAGCAAGGACTTGCAGAACACAGACATATGAATAAACACAAAGTAACTAAAACATAACTGGCAGAACAGATAACAGAAAGACAGGAAAGAGGACGGGAAAGAGGACGTCAATGAACAAGTAGGGAAACCCACAGAGCACAGACAGACAGACAGACACGGATCCCATGGGTCAGCAGCATGGGAGAAAGAGTACAAACCAGGAGCAGGACAGGACAAGACAACACACACCAGGAGAGCTGACCCAGAACTGAGGAAACCTCAGCCTTATATACAGGCTCCATGGGTGCAGCAGAGAGGCCACACCCATGGAGCAGACAGAGAGGATTAACTCCTAATAGACACACAGGGGAGTTAACCCATAAAGAACCACAAATGACACACAGGAACGGAGCTGCAGCGAGGAGCACCGAACGAGCAAGGACGGAAGGTCACAGCCAGAGATAGTGGCTGTGACAGTGTGCTTGTACTTGCGCATCTTACGATCACGCTCCAGTGACGGAATTAAGGACGGTACGTTGCCCTTGTAACGGGGATCCAGCAGCGTGGCCACCCAGTAATCAGCACAAGTTAGAATGTGGGCAAATCGGCAGTAATTGCGAAGACACTGCAGCATGTAATCGCTCATGTGTGCCAGGCTGCCCAGAGGCAACGACAAGCTGTCCTCTGTGGGAGGTGTATCATCTGTGTCCTCTGTGTCCCCCTAGCCACGCACCAGTGATGGCCATGAGCTGGTTTGGGTGCCACCCTGCTGTGAACACGGTTCCTCCTCCTCCATCTCCTCCTCCACCTCGTCATCCTCCAGAACTGTGCCCTGCCTGGACAATTGTGTACCTGGCGTTTGTGGGTGCAGGAACCCACCCTTGGAGCCACTTGTTAATAACTGGCCGGAAATCCTATGAAATGATCCTTCCTCCTCCTGTGACACATCCTCTTCCATCATCGCCAGAAGCGTTTTTTCAAGGAGGCATAGAAGTGGCATAGTAACTCAGAACTGAGTTATCGGCACTGGCCATGTTGGTGGAGAATTCGAAACAGCGCAACAAGGAACACAGGTCTCGTATGGAGGCCCAGTCAATGGTGGTGAAGTGGTGCTGTTCCGCAGAGCGACACATGTGTGTGCTTCAGCTGAAACTCCACTATCGCCTGCTGCTGTTCTCACAGTCTGGCCAGCATGTGCAAGGTGAAGTTCCACCTTGTGGGCACGTCACATATGAGGCGGTGAGCGGGAAGGCCAAAGTTACGCTGCAGCGCTGACAGGCGAGCAGCAGCAGGGTGAGAACGCCGAAAGCGCGCACAGACGACCCGCACTTTCTGCAGCAGCTCTGACATATTGGGGTAATTTTTTATGAACCTCTGCACCACCAAATTCAGCACATGCGCCAGGCAAGGGATGTGCGTCAAACCAGCTAGTCCCAGAGCTGCATTATCTCACACCACCAGGCCGGGGTTGAGGCTCACTGGCACTCATCGGTCTGTTGTTCCATGCCTGTCCACAGCTCCTGCATGGTGTGCAGTTTGTCCCCCATACAGATAAGTTTTAAAACTGCCTGCTGTCGTTTACCCCTGGCTGTGCTGAAGTTGGTGGTGAAGGTGTTACGCTGACCAGATGAGGAGGCGGTAGAGGATGAGGAAACGGAGTAGGAGGAGGAAGAAACAGAAGGCAAACTGAAGCGCCCTGCAATCCTAGGTGGTGGAAGGACATGAGCCCAACTGCTATCCGCCTCAGGCCCAGTCGCCACTGCATTTACCCAGTGTGCTGTTAGGAAGATATAACCTCCCTGACTGTGCTTACTGGTCCACGTATCCATAGTTAGGTGGACCTTGCCACAGATGGCGTTGCGCAGTGCACACCTGATTTTGTCCCCCACTTGGTAGTGCAGGGAAGGGATGGCTTGCCTGGAAAAGTAATGGCGGCTGGGCACGACGTACTGTGGGACAGCAACCGTCATAAAGCTTTTAAAACTCTCTGTCTCCACCAGACGGAATGACAGCATTTCAAAGGCCAGTAATTTTGAAATGCTGACATTCAGGGCCAAGGATCGCGGGTGGGTAGGGGGGTACTTCCTTTTCCGCTCCAGTGTTTGGGAGATGGAGAGCTGAACATTTCCGTGGGACATTGTCGAGATGCTTGGTGACCCAGGTGGTGGTGTTGCTGGCAGATCCTCTGTTTGCGGGGTGGCAGGTGCCACTGTCACTCCAGAGATGGATGAAGAGGCTGAGACTGAATCAGAAGAGGAAGCAGGAGGAGCCAGAGACCTTTCTTGGTTTTTGAGGTGTCTACTCCACTGAAGCTCATGTTTTGCACTTAGATGCCTGGTCATGCAGGTTGTGCTCAGGTTGAGAACGTTAATGCTTTGCTTCAGGCTCTGATGGCACAGCGTGCAAACCACTCGTGTCTTGTCGTCAGCACATTGTCTGAAGAACTGCAACGCCAGGTAACTCCTTGGAGCTGGCCTTGGTGTGCTCGGTCCCTTGCTGCATTGGGCAGTAGCAGGCGTACTGTCTAGGGTATGCCCGCTCTGCTTTTTCACCCTGCTCCCTCTTCTGCTGTGTTGGTGGCTCTGTGCGATCACCGCCTTTTCCTCCGAACTACACAGGTCACTCGCATGACCTTGATTCCATGTGGGGTCGAGGACCTCATTGTCCTCCACATCATCTTCCACCCCGTCTTCACCCCTGCCCTCCTTGTCGGTCTGCACACTTTCGAAAGCCATAGCAGTTGGCACCTGTGTTTTGTCATCATCCGAGACATGCTGCGGTGGTCCTCCCATGTACTCATCTTGAAACATAAATGGTTGGGCATCGGTGCACTCAATCTCTTCCAATTCTGGGGCAGGGCTAGGTGGATGGCCCTGGGAAACCCTGCTAGCAGAGTCATCAAAAAGCAGAAGAGACTGCTGCATGACTTGGGGCTCAGACTACTTGGCTGATTTGCCAGGGGGTGAGGTGAAAGACTGATTGAAATCGGCTGCAGGTGCTAACTCTGATCTTTCAGCAGGAGACTGGGTGGGAGAAAATGTGAATTAACTGGAGGGACTGTCAGCAACTCAATCTACTATCGCCTGTACTTGTTCTGACCTCACCATTTGTAGAGCCGCATTAGGCCCGACCAAATACCGTTTCTGTTGCCTACTCGCACCTGAGGAAGGTGTTTCACTTTTGCGTGTAGCTGGCACAGACCACGTCCTCTCTCTGCATCAAGAGCTCCACCAGCAGCAACACGACCTGGGCCACGTCCCTTATTCGACACTCTCCTCATTCTCCGCAAATTTAGTATTTGGCCCAAAATGGGTGTATTTTTAATGACAGAGTGTAACATCTGTATCTAACACGTGTATTTCACACTGACAGATTCAGTAAAGGCTGCAAATTTAGTATTTGGCCCAAAATGAGTGGGTTTTTTTTTATAACAGAAGATAACAGCAGTATCTAACGTGTGTATTTCACACTGTCAGAAGCAGAAAAGGCCGCACATTTATTATTTGGCCTAAAATGGGTGTTTTTTTATAACAGACGAAAACAGCAGTATCTAACGCGTGTATTTCACTCTGAGAGATGCAGCAAAGGCTGCAAATTTAGTATTTGGCCCAAAATGGGTGCTTTTTTAATAACAGAAGATAACAGCAGAATCTAACATATGTATTTCACACTGACAGATGCAGCAAGAGCTGCAAATTTAGTATTTGGCCTAAAATGAGTGGGTTTTTTTTATAACAGAAGATAACAGCAGTATCGAATGTGTGTATTTTACACTGACAGATGCATCAAAGGCTGCAAATTTAGTTTTTAGCCCAAAATGGGTGTTTTTTTAATAACAGAAGATAACAGCAGTATCTAACGTGTGTATTTCACACTGTCAGAAGCAGAAAAGGCCGCACATTTATTATTTGGCCTAAAATGGGTGTTTTTTTATAACAGAAGATAACAGCAGTATCTAACGCGTGTATTTCACACTGAGAGATGCAGCAATGGCTGTAAAATTTAGTCTTTTGCACAAAAAGGGTGTTTTTTAAAACCCAGAAAATTATTGCAGTATTTCAAGCTTAAATTTCACACTGACTAATGTTGCATAAACCCAAGATGGAGGATTTTGCCAAAAAGGGGTGCTTTTTTAAACCCAGAACATTATTGCAGTATGTCAAACTTGTATGTAACAATGACAGATGCAGCAAACGCTGCAAATTTAGTATTTTGCCAAAAATGTATTTTTTTTTTAAATAACAGAATATGACACTAGTATCTAACGCTTGTATTTCACACTGACAGAAGCAGCAAGGGCTGTAAAATTTAGTATTTTGCCCAAAAAGGGTGTTTTTTAAAACCCAGAAAATTATTGAAGTATTTCAAGCTTAAATTGCACACTGACAAAACCTGCATAGGCCCCAGATGGAGGGTATTGCCAAAAATGGGTGTTTTTTAAACCCAGAAAATTACTGCTGTATTTCAAGCTTGTATTTAACAATGACAGATGCAGCAAACGCCGCAAAATTATGATTTTGCACTAAATGGGTGTTTTTTATTATAATTATAATTGCATTATTTAAAGCTTCTATTTGACTGTCACAAATGCACATATGCTGTGCTGGTGCACAGAACTTGCATAAAATGGCCGCCACTGCCCATCTAACGGACAGATGGATAAAAGTTATTTTTCTGTGTCACTGGGCTCAGGTAGATCGCTGAGTTAACAAGCATTTCAGATTAAAGATTCTGTCCTATTCTCTCCCTCACAGCAGCAGCATCCTATCCCTACACTAATCAGAGCAGAGTGACGTGCAGCGCTACGTGACTCCAGCTTATATAGAGGCTGGGTCACATGCTGCACTGGCCAATCACAGCCATGCCATTAGTAGGCATTGCTGTGATGGCTTCTAAGGGCACACAAGTTAAATGCTTGTTGATTGGCTGCTCTGCAGCCTTTCAAAAAGCGCCATTAAATCACCGAACCTGAACTTTTACTGAAAAGTTCGGGTTCGGGTCCTGGGTCCAAAAATCCTTAAGTTCAGTACGAACCCGAACTTTTCAGTTTGGGATCGCTCAACCCTAGTCCTCACATATAAAGCCTCATGCACACGAACGTATTTTCTTTCCATGTCCGTTCCATTTTTTTGCGGAGCGTATGCGGAACCATTCATTTCAATAGGTCCACAAAAAAATACGGAATGTACTCCGTGTGCACTCCGTTTCCGTTTGTCCGTTCCGCAAAAAGATAGATCATGTCCTATTATTGTCCGCATTACGGACAAGGATAGGACTGTTCTATTAGGGTCAGCTGTTCCGTTCCACAAAATGCACACGGACATCATCCGTATTTTTTGCGGATCCGTTTTTTGCAGACTGCAAAATACATACGGTCATGTGCATGAGGCCTAACAGTCAGAAATAGCTGCTAAATATTTACTAATAAAGCTATTTTACCAGAGACGTGGCTTTGATTGGTTGGATCTGAGTCTGCAGCATTGCATGTTAAGTCTGGTTTCAATTTACGATGAGCCAGAAAAGAACATTGTATGTTGAAATATTGTATCTTGAGGCCATTGTATCTTGAGGGATCACTGTATTGAGTTTTGTTTGGCTGTTAACCCTTGCATTGTTAGCGTAAAAAAATGGATTAAAATGGAAAATCTGCCAAAAAAGTGAAATTCTGAGATTTGATCTCCATTTTCCTTTAATTCTTGTGGAACACCTAAAGGGTTAATAAAGTTTGTAAAATCAGTTTTGAATACCTTGAGGGGTGTAGTTTCTAAAATGGGGCCAATTATAGGTGGTTTCTATTATGTAAACCCCACAAAGATTTGCTTCTAAATTTCTAAGCCTTCTAACATTCCAAAAAAAGAAAATATCATTTACAAAATGATCCAAACATGAAGTAGACATATGGGAAAAGTAAAGTAATAACTATTTTAGGAGGTATCACTATCTGTTTTAAAAGCAGAGAAATTGAAATTTAGAAAATTGCTAATTTTTCCACATTTTTGGTAAATTCTGTATTTTTTTATAAATAAAAATGAAATATGTTGACTCTAATTTACCACTGACATGAAGTACAATATGTGACAAAAAAAAAGTCTCAGAATGGCTTGGATAAGTAAAAGCGTTTTAAAGTTATCACCGCATGAAGTGACACATGTCAGATTTTCAAAAAATGGCCTGGTCCTTAAGGTGAAAAATGGCAGGGTCCTGAAGGGGTTAAAGTAAGTTTTCTAATAAAATTGTGAAGAACAAGAAACAGATCGAACCCTTTGGTTGTGGATGAGGGGCAAAAAGATGGACCCTTTGATAGAAGGGAAATCTCTTCAAAGGTAGGTATACGAGTAGATAAGTTAAAATTTTTATAACAACATACGGCAGTAATCATATCATCAGAAGTATCATGTCCAAACATTGGTATATCCTTACAAGAGATCCCTGTCTAAGGAAGATGGAACCTCCCCTTACATTTAGAAGAGCAAAAACCCTGAAGAACATCCTGGCACCTAGTAAATTAAGACCCATTACAGAGAATGTAACGAGGCCTACCGATGGGGCTCTGGTTTCCGGACCACCTGGCAGCTTTAGATGCAATCATCCCTGATGCCTTTGTTGCAATACTGTAAGTGTTTCTTCCTCATTTTATAGCAATTTTAGTGGAAAATCTATTTTTTATTAAGAAAAGGGTTGAGCGTACCCAAACTGTAAAGTTCGGGTTCGTACCTAACTTTAGGATTTTTGGACCCCGGACCCAAACCCAAACATTTCAGTAAAACTTCGGGTTCGGGTTCGGTGTTCGGCGAGTTAATGGCACTTTTTGAAAGGCTGCAGAGCAGCCAATCAACAAGCATTTAACTCTGTGCCTTTAGAAGCCATCACAGCTATGCCTACTAATGGTATGGCTGTGATTGGCCAGTGCAGCATGTGACCCAGCCTCTATAAAAGCTGGAGTCACGTAGCGATGCACGTCACTCTGCTGTTACTAGTGTAGGGAGAGGATGCTGCTGCTGTGAGGGAGAGAATAGGAAAGAAACTTTAATCAGAACTGCAATTGAACTCAGCGATCTACATAGAGTTTGTTGTGTGGGTGCAGTGCACAATCTTTTTACCCTGCCCTGAGCCCAGTGACAGAGAAAAATTACTTTTATCTGTCTGTTAGTTAGATGGGCATCGGTGGCCTTTATTTGCAAGCTCAGTGCACCAACACTGCATATGTGCTTTTGTGACATTGAAATCCAAGCTTGAAATACTGCAATAATAATCTGGGTTTAAAAAAACACTCATTTTTGGCAATATCCTACATCTGGTGCCTTTGCAGCAATAGTCAGTGTGCAATTTAAGCTAGAAATACAGCTATAATTTTCTGGGTTTTAAAAAACACCCTTTTTGGGCAAAATACTCAATTTTACAGCCCTTGCTGCATCTGTACGTGTGAAATTCAAGCGTTATATACTGTTGTCATATTCTGTTAGTAAAAAAAAACACCCATTGAGGGCAAAGTACTTAATATTGCAGTCTTTGCTGCATCTGTTATTGTTAAAACAAGCTTGAAATACTTCAATAATTTTCTGACTTTGAAAAATCACCCATTTTTGGCAATACCCTCCATCTTGGGCCTCTGCTGCATTAGTCAGTGTGCAATTTAAGCTAGAAATACAGCTATAATTTTCTGGGTTTTAAAAAACACTCTTTTTGGGCAAAATTCTCAATTTTACAGCCCTTGCTGCATCTGTACGTGTGAAATTCAAGCGTTATATACTGCTGTTATATTCTGTTAGTAAAAATAACACCCATTTTGGGCAAAGTACTTAATATTGCAGTCTTTGCTGCATCTGTTATTGTTAATAAACAAGCTTGAAATACTTCAATAATTTTCTGGCTTTGAAAAAACACCCATTTTTGGCAATACCCTCCATCTTGGGCCTCTGCCGCATTAGTCAGTGTGCAATTTAAGCTAGAAATGCAGCTATAATTTTCTGGGTTTTAAAAAAACACAATTTTTAAGCTAAATTCTCAATTTTACAGCCCTTGTTGCATCTGTGCGTGTGAAATTCAAGCGTTATATACTGCTGTCATATTCTGTCAGTAAAAAAACACCCATTTTGGGCAAAATACTTAATTTGTGGCCTTGTCTGCATCTGTCAGTGTGAAATTCAAGCGTTATATACTGCTGTCATATTCTGTTTTTAAAAAAGCACCCTTTTTCGGCCAAGTACTTAATATTGTAGCCTTTGCTGTATCAGTTATTGTTAAAACAAGCTTTAAATACTTAAATAATTTTCTGGGTTTTAAAAAACTCAAATTTTTTGCAATACCCTCCATCTGGGGCCTCTGCCGAATTAGTCAGTGTGAAATTTAAGCTAGAAATACAGCTATAATTTCATGGGTTTTAAAAAACACCCTTTTTGGGCTAAATACTCAATTTTACAGTCCTTGTTGCATCTGTACGTGTGAAATTCAAGTGTTATATACTGCTGTCATATTCTGTTATTCAAAAAACACCCATTTTGGGCAAAATAATAAATTTTACAGCCCTTGCTGCATCTGTGAGTGTGAAATTCAAGCTTTATATACTGCTGTCATATTCTGTTTTTATAAAAACATCCATTTTGGGCAAAGTACTTAATATTGCAGCCTTTGCTGCATCTGTGATTGTTAAAAACAGGCTTGAAATACTTCAATAATTTTCTGGCTTTGAAAAAACACCAATTTTTGGCAATATCCTTCATCTGGGTCCTCTGCCGCATTAGTCAGTGTGCAATTTAAGCTAGAAATACGGCTATAATTTTCTGGGCTTTAAAAAACACCCAATTAGGGCAAAATACTTAATTTGCGGCCTTGTCTGCATCTGTCAGTGTGAGATACATGCTTTAGATACTGCTGTGCTATTCTGGTATTTAAAAAAAAACTTTTTGGGCAAAAATCTTAATTTTGCAGCCTTGTCTGCATCTGCACGTGTGAGATACACCTTTTAGATACTGTTGTTCTATTCTGCTATTAAAAAAAACACCCATTTAGGGCAAAAATCTTAATTTTGCAGCCTTTGCTGCATATTTCATTGTGATATACACCCTTTATATACTGTTGTTCTATTCTGCTATTAAAAAACACCTATTTAGGGCAAAAAACTAAATTTTGCAGCCTTTGCTGCATCTGTCATTGTTAGATACACCATTTAGATAGTGTTCTATTCTGCTATTAAAAAAACACCCATTTAGGGCAAAAATCTTAATTTTGCAGTCTTTGCTGCATCTGTCATTGTGAGATACACCCTTTACATACTGCTGTGCTATTCTGGTATTAAATAAACACCCATTTTGGGAAAAAATCTTAATGTGTGGCCTTGTCTGCATCTGTACATGTGAGATACACGCTTTAGATACTGCTGTTCTATTCTGGTATTAAAAAAACACCAATTTAGAGCAAAAATCTAAATTTTGCAGCCTTTGCCGCATATGTAATTGTGAGATACACGCGTTAGATACTGTTGTTCTATTCTGTTATTAAAAAAACACACATTTTGCGCAAGATCCTAAATTTGAGAAATATGAGGAGAGCGTCAAATAAGGGACGTGGCCCCGATCGTGGTGCTGCTGGTGGAGATCCTGTTGCAGGGAGAGGATGTGGTTGATCTGTGCCAGCTACATGCACAAGTGAAACACCTTCCTTAGGTGCGAGTAGGCAACAGAACCTGCAGCAGTATTTGGTCGGGCCTAATGCGGCTCTATAAATGGTGAGGCCAGAACAAGTACAGGCGATAGTAGATTGGGTTGCTGACAGTGCTTCCAGTTCCTTCACATTGTCTCCCACCCAGTCTCCTGCTAAAAGATGAGAGTTGGCACCTGCAGCCGATGTCCATCAGTCTTTCACCTCACCCCCTTGCAAATCAGCCAAGCAGTCTGAGCCACAAGTCATGCAGCAGTCTCTTCTGCTTTTTGATGACTCTGTTAGCAGTGTTTCCCAGGGCCATCCACCTAGCCCTGCCCCAGAAGTGGAAGAGATTGAGTGCACCGATGCCCAACCACTTGTGTTTCAAGATGAGTACATGGGAGGACCATCGCAGCACGTCTCAGATGATGATGAAACACAGGTGCCAACTGCTGGGGCTTTCGAAAGTGTGCAGACCGACAAGGAGGGCAGGGGTGAAGACTGGGTGAAAGATGATGTGGAGGACGATGAGGTCCTCGACCCCACATGGAATCAAGGTCATGTGAGTGACCTGTGTAGTTCGGAGGAAGAGGCGGTGGTCGCACAGAGCCACCAGCACAGCAGAAGAGGGAGCACGGTGCAAAAGCACAGCGGCCGTACCCTAGACAGTACGCCTGCTACTGCCCACCGCACCAAGGGACCGAGCACACCAAAGCCAGCTCCAAGGAGTTCCATGGCGTGGCAGTTCTTCAGACAATGTTCTGACGACAAGACACGAGTGGTTTGCACGCTGTGCAATCAGAGCATGAAGCGAGGCATAAACGTTCTCAATCTGAGCACAACCTGCATGGCCAGGAATCTAAGTGCAAAGCACGAGCTGCAATGGAGTAGACACCTCAAAAACCAATAAAGGTCTCTGGCTCCCCCTGCTTCCTCTTATGCTGCAGTCTCGGCCTCTTTATCCACCTCTGGAGTGACAGTGCCAACTGCCACCCCGCAAACAGAGGATCTACCAGCAACACCAACACCTGGGTCACCAAGCATCTCCACAATGTCCCATGGAAGCGTTCAGCTATCCATCTCCCAAACACTGGAGCGAAAAGGAAGTACCCCCCTACCCACCCGCGATCCCTGGCCCTTAATGGCAGCATTTCAAAATTTTAAAAGCCTTATGGCGGTGGCTGTCCCACAGTACGTCGTGCCCAGCAGCCACTCCTTTTCCAGGCGAGCCATCCCTTCCCTCCCTGCACAACCAAGTGGGGGACAAAATCAGGTGTGCACTGCGCAACACCATCTGTGGCAAGGTGCACCTCACTATGGATAAGTGGAACAGTAAGCATGGTCAGGGCCGTTATATCTCCATAACAGCACACTGGGTAAATGCAGTGGCGACTGGGCCTGAGGCGGATAGCAGTTTCCCGTATGTCCTTACTTTCACCTCTGCTTCCTCATCCGGTCAGCGTAACACCTTCACCATCAACTTCAGCACAGCCAGAGGTAAACGACAGCAGGCAGTTTTAAAACATATCTGTTTGGGGGACAAACTGCACACTGCGCAGGAGCTGTAGACGGGCCTTGAACAACAGACCGATGAGTGGTTGGTGCCAGTGAGCCTCAAGCCTGGCCTGATGGTGTGCGATAATGGGCGAAATCTCATAGCAGCTCTGGGACTAGCCGGTTTGACGCACATCCCTTGCCTGGCACATGTGCTGAATTTGGTGGTGCAAAGATTCCTTAAAAATTTCCCCGATATGTCAGAGCTGCTGCACAAAGTGCCGGCCGTCTGTGCATGCTTTTGTCGTTCTCACCCTGCTGCTGCTCTCTTTTCAGCGCTGCAGCGTAACTTCGGCCCTCCCGCTCACCGCCTCATATGTGACGTGCCCACAAGGTGAAACTCCACCTTGCACATGCCGGCCAGACTGTGCGAGCAGCAGCAGGCGATAGTGGTGTTTCAGCTGCAGCATGCACGGGTGAGTCGCTCAGCAGAACAGCACCACTTCACAACCAATGACTGGGCCTCCATGCGAGACCTGTGTTCATTGTTGCGCTGTTTAAATTACTCCACCAACATGGCCAGTGCCGATAATGCCGTTCTCAGGGTTACTATTCCACTTCTATGCCTCCTTGAAAAAACGCTGCTTGCGATAATGGAAGAGGATGTGGCACAGGAGGAGGAAGAGGGATCATTTCATAGGGTTTCCGGCCAGTCATTCACAAGTGGCTCGGAGGGTGGGTTACTGCACCCACAAACCCAAGGTACACAATTGTCCAGCCAGTACACAGTTCTGGATGATGACGAGGTGGAGAATGAGGAGGAGGAGGAGATGGAGGAGTAGGAACCATATTCACAGCAGGGTGGCACCCAGATTAGCTCATGGCCATCACTGGTGCGTGGCTGGGGGGATACAGAGAACACAGACGATACACCTCCTACAGAGGACAGTTTTTCGTTGCCTCTGGCACACATGAGCTATCACATGCTGCAGTGTCTCCGCAACGGCCGCCGAGTTGCTCACATTCTAACTTTTGCTGATTACTGGGTGGCCACGCCGCTGGATCCCTGTTACAAGGACAACCGTACGTCCTTAATTCCCTCACTGAAGCGTGATCGTAATATGTGCGAATACAAGCGCACGATGGTAGACGCGCTCCTGGTGGCATTCTTTTGGAGTCTACCCTAATTAAAAAATTAAATAAAAATTTTAACCAAAAACCAGTGTTGGCTACCTCATCCTCCTCCACCGCTGCTTCCACCTCCACCGCTACGTCCACCTCCACCGCTACATCCACCAACTCCTACTCCATATGGACCTCCACCTCATAAATCAAGTTTTTTTTTTTTTTGTACGTATTTTATTTTATGTAATTTCACTAATTTGTCTGTTAAATTTTCTGGTGAAATTCACCAATTTTTGGGTGTGATATACCCTTGCTCTACCTAGTAGACAGGTAAAAAAAAATCACTAATTTGTCTGTTACATTTTCGGGTGAAATTCACCAATTTTTGCGTGTGATGTACCACTGCTATACCTAATAGACAGGTTAGAAAAATTCACAAATTTTTCTGTTACATTTTCGGGTGAAATTCACCAATTTTTGGGTGTGATGTACGTCTGCTATACGTAGTAGACAGGTAAAAAAATTCACTAATTTGCCTGTTACATTTTTGGGTGAAATTCACCAATTTTTGGGTGTGATATACAACTGCTCTACATAGTAAACAGGTAAAAAAAAAATCACTAATTTGTCTGTTACATTTTCAGGTGAAATTCAACTATTTTTGGCTGTGATAGACCCTGCTCTACCTAGTAGACAGGTTAATAAATTTCATTAATTTTTCTGTTACATTCTTGGGTTGACATTTTAAAATTTTGCCGTGAATAAACCCCTGCTCTGTATAGGAGACAGGGACTGAAATTTTGAAAAATAATCTGTTCCATTGGTGGGTGACATTAACCCATTTCTTGCGATGAAAAACCCCTGCTTTGCATAGGTGACAGGGACTTAAATTTCTAAAATGCGTCTTTAATTGGCCCTTTCATTTAATCCTTCTGCTTTAATAACTTGTCACACATTTCTGCTTCATCCCATTGCAGCCATTGACCTCCCTTGTATGAGTTCTCCCTTTCTCACGCTCCCTCTCCGGCGTGGAACCCTGATTCACCGATAACCGTTATCAACATGTTAGGCTCAGGAGAGAACATCAAAAGTTGAAAGAGAAGATATCCAAATGGATCGTGGACGTCACAGAGACGTGCGATCAGGCAGAAGTTATCTAGAGTCAACAAAGCGGCTCTCCTGACGTTTCCAAATCCAAAATACCCCAGTGACATTCCCTATAATTTTTTATTAATCATTCCAATAACAGGGCATCTTAAGAGTCCTGTATGGTTATTTATTGTCACTACCTCCCCGAATCAGGACTGGGTAATTGCTGCGCGCCCCTCCTTAACTTGGAAGCTTATGCTTCAATACTTTGTCCCACATTTCCGCTCGATTACATTTAATTTCATCCATTGACCTCCCTTGGATGTGGTATCCCTTTCTCAGGCTCCCTCTCCGGCCTGTAACCTTGATTCCCCGCCACCCGTGATCACCATAGTAGGCGCATAAAAGAACATCGAATGTTAATATAGAATATATCCAATTGGATCGTGGACATCATGGGGACGTGCAACACGAACTGACTGATGGTTCTGCCCCCTGCAACTTCTGGATCTCCAAATTGGGCACATGGCCTGAGCGTGCCCTTTACGCCTTGGAGGTGCTGGCCTGCCCTGCAGCCAGTTTATTGTCTGAACGTGTGTTTAGCACAACTGGACGGGGTTATCATAGGTTATATTTCCCAATTTTTTGGGGTGTACCCTAATTTAAAAAAAATCAAAATAAATTTAAAACCAAAAAGCAGTGTAGGTTACCTCCTCCTCCACCGTCGCTTCCACCTACACCGCCGCATCCACCGCCTCCTCGACCTCCTACTCCATATGGACCTCGTCCTCCTAGATCAAGATTATTATTTTTTATTTTTATTGTTATTTAAAGTCATTTCCCTATCCACATTTGTTTGGAAAGAACTTGCCATGCTCTTAACCACATTTTGATGCCATTTGCAGCCCTCTAGACCTTTCCATGACATTTTTACAGCCATTTTAGTGCTCAAAAGTTCGGGTCCCCATTGACTTCAATGGGGTTCGGGTTTGGGGTCAAGTTCGAGTCAAGTTCGGGTCCCGAACTCAAACTTTTTTGTGAAGTTCGGCCGAACCCGTTGAACCCGAACATCCAGGTGTCCGCTCAACTCAAATTAAGAACCATTTTGTGGGTCACAAAATATTGTTTATTTATTGGAATGTCCATGTGGCTTACAATCCGTAGGTCACACGATCCAGACCCTGCGACATAGGCTGAATAAGCATAGGTCAAATGTAAAGAAAAAATTTCTACAACATAGCGTCTTGCACCATGCTGCCGAACAACGTGAAGGCACCTTTTCCGGTTTCAAAGTTATGCTCATTGAGCAGGTAGCCAACAATTGTTGAAGTATCATTCAGACACTTAGGAGGTGCGATATGCACTGGTTTTTCAAGTTGAATTGTCTCAATCCGAATGGTTTGAATGAGGCATGTGAAATCAATTTATAATCATGATAGTTCACATATATATTTTATATTATATTACATTATATGGTATTTTATATTATATACATATAATAATTTTTATTTTATATTATATGTACCGTATATACTCGAGTATAAGCCGACCCGAATATAAGCCGAGGCCCCTAATTTTACCCCAAAAAAATGGGAAAAATTATTGACTCGAGTATAAGACTAGGGTGGGAAATGCAGCATTATATATACACACACACACACTCTGCATTATATACAGAGTGTGTGTGTATATAATGCACACACTCTGCATTAAATACAGGGAGTCAGACTCCCATCAATCTCAGTCACCCTCTTGCTCCTAAAATGCAGAGTGTGTGTGCATATAATGCATATAATGTGTGTGCATATAATGCAGAGTGTATGTGTATATAATGCACACACTCTACATTATATACACACATCTGCATTTTAGGAGCAAGAGGGTGACTCAGATTGATGGGAGTCTGACTCCCTTTTCTGACTCCCTATATATAATGCAGTGTGTGTGTGTGTGTATATAATTTTTTTTTGTTCCCCCCCTCCTTACTTCATACTTGGCCAGGGAGGGGGGCTGTCCAGGGGGAGGGGAGGCTGTGCAGGGGCCGGTACTTACTGCCGGTGTAAATCTTGCGGTCTGCTCCCAGTGTAAATCTTGCGGCCCGCGTGTCTCGACTCGAGTATAAGACGAGGGGGCTTTTTGAGCACAAAAATATGTGCCAAAAAACTCGTCTTATACTCGAGTATATACGGTATATAATTTTTATACAATTCATACATACTTTATGGCAGGGGCGTTGCTAGGTTAAAACATTCGGGGCCTGGGCCCCTGATGTTTTGTCCCAGGCCCCGAATGTACTGCCTGCCAGATAAATCCAACTGTATTGCCATCCTTAGGATGGCAATACAATTGAATCTAATGCATTGCAAGAGCTGAAGGATCTGTGATGACATCACAGTCCATGTGATCAGTTCTAAATGCAGTAGATGAAAAGGACCTGCGATGATGTCACCATCATGTGACCAGTGCAGGAGAGGATGGCTCAGCAGTGAAGAGAAGTCCTGGGAAGAAGCTGTGGTGAGGTCTGTTACATGGGAAGAGGTAAGTGAAGGGTTAGATTACTCAATGTGAGAGGCAGAGCAATGTTGGGAGTTGTAGTTATTTAACTGGGACTGTATGTTAGGGCTGAAGTTATTTGCGTGGGACAGTGGGGTGGAGTGATGTTATTTACATGGGATTGAATATTGAGGGGTGATGTTATTTACATGGGACTGTATGATGAAGGTTGCTGGGGAGGGGGTGATTTTATTTATGTGGGACTGTATTTTGGAGGGGGCTGTAGATAGAGAGGGATGTTATTTACATGGGACTGTATATTGGAGGGGGCTGGAGAGATGGTGTGATGGTATTTACGTGGGACTCTATGGCGGAGGAGGGAAATACTATTATTTACATGGGACTGTTTGGTGGAAGGGCTGAGGAATTATAATTTCTGAGGACAGTAAACAGAGGAATATAAAACTACAGGGGGCACTGCAGGAAGCATTATAAATACTGGGGTCGCTTCAAGGCGAGCATTACAACAGTAGGGGGCAATATAAATACTGGGGGCACTGTGCGGGCATTATTACAGTAGGGGGCAATATAAATACTGGGGCACTTCAGGGTGAGCATTATACCAGTAGGGGGTATTATAAATACTGGGGGCACTGTGGGGACATTTTAAATCCAGGGGACATTAAGCGTTCTTATTACAACTGGGGGTTCTATAGGAGGTACTTATAGATCCGCATTATTTCTATTAAGAGCATTATGGGGGCCTTATTACTACTGAGGGGCTGTAGAGAGCTTTATTACCACTGGGATAACAATCGGGGGACCTTATTTCTACTAGGAGGGCTATCCTATCAATGGAAGCACTCTTGGGGAGCACTATCACTGTTGGGGGCACTTTAGGGGGCAGTATTATTAATGAGGGCATTCTAGAAGGGAATTACTATTAGTGGGACCATGAGGAGTACTATTACTATGGGGGGGCACTCATTTTTCTTCAGGATAGTATTTGGGGGTAGAGAAAAGTGAGGAAGCTAAGATATCTGTGTTTCACACTCTGCAGAGACGAGGTGGCTGAGAGAAGTTGTATGGACTGAATGGAGAAGATGATGACAGAGAAGATCTACATCAGAGGAGACGTCACCTGTAGAGTTGAGCGAACACCTGGATGTTCGGGTTCGAGAAGTTCGGCCGAACTTCCCGGAAATGTTCGGGTTCGGGATCCGAACCCGACCCGAACTTTTGGGCACTAAAAAGGCTGTAAAACAGCCCAAGAAAGAGCTAGAGGGCTGCAAAAGGCAGCAACATGTAGGTAAATCCCCTGCAAACAAATGTGGATAGGGAAATTAATTAAAATAAAAATTAAAAAAATAAAAATGACCCAATATCAATTGGACAGAGGTCCCATAGCAGAGAATCTGGCTTCACGTCAGCAGAGAATCAGTCTCTTCATGCCATAGCAAAGAATCTGGCTTCATGTCAGCACAGAATCAGTCTCTTCATGCCATAGCAGAGAATCTGGCTTCATGTCAGCACAGAATCAGTCTTCATGTCATAGCAGAGAATCAGGCATCACGTCACCCACCACTGGAACAGGCCACTGTCACACATTTAGGCCCCGGCACACAGACAGAGGAGAGAGGTCCTGTAACAGAGAATCTGGCCTTATGTCAGCACAGAATCTGTCTTCATGTCATAGCAGAGAATCAGGCATCACGTCACCCACCACTGGAACAGGCCACTGTCACACATTTAGGCCCCGGCACCCAGACAGAGGAGAGAGGTCCTGTAACAGAGAATCTGGCCTTATGTCAGCACAGAATCTGTCTTCATGTCATAGCAGAGAATCAGGCATCACGTCACCCACCACTGGAACAGGCCACTGTCACACATTTAGGCCCCGGCACCCAGACAGAGGAGAGAGGTCCTGTAACAGAGAATCTGGCCTTATGTCAGCACAGAATCTGTCTTCATGTCATAGCAGAGAATCAGGCATCACGTCACCCACCACTGGAACAGGCCACTGTCACACATTTAGGCCCAGGCACCCAGGCAGAGGAGAAAGGTCCCGTAACAGAGAATCTGGCCTTATGTCAGCGCAGAATCAGTCTTCATGTCATAGCAGAGAATCAGGCTTCACGTCACCCACCACTGGAACAGGCCACTGTCACACATTTAGGCCCAGGCACCCAGGCAGAGGAGAGAGGTCCCGTAACAGAGAATCTGGCCTTATGTCAGCGCAGAATCAGTCTTCATGTCATAGCAGAGAATCAGGCTTCACGTCACCCACCACTGGAACAGGCCACTGTCACACATTTAGGCCCAGGCAGAGGAGAGAGGTCCCGTAACAGAGAATCTGGCCTTATGTCAGCACAGAATCTGTCTTCATGTCATAGCAGAGAATCAGGCATCACGTCACCCACCACTGGAACAGGCCACTGTCACACATTTAGGCCCCGGCACCCAGACAGAGGAGAGAGGTCCTGTAACAGAGAATCTGGCCTTATGTCAGCACAGAATCTGTCTTCATGTCATAGCAGAGAATCAGGCTTCACGTCACCCACCACTGGAACAGGCCACTGTCACACATTTAGGCCCAGGCACCCAGGCAGAGGAGAGAGGTCCCGTAACAGAGAATCTGGCCTTATGTCAGCGCAGAATCAGTCTTCATGTCATAGCAGAGAATCAGGCATCACGTCACCCACCACTGGAACAGGCCACTGTCACATATTTAGGCCCAGGCACCAAGTCAGTGGTGTAGTACAGTCGATATGAACCACATGAAGTTTCACCAAATATCCAGTCTGCAGGTTTGCAATAGGGTCATACCAATATACAGGAGCTGCAGCAATGATCACTTGTTAAATATAGTTCCATATATTCATAAGCTGTTAGCAGAGAGTCAGGACATGCTAAATAAACCTCTTCAAATGTGCTATTAGATAACTGAGGAAAGTTTTAACAGACAGAGTCTTTACAGTGGACTCTTCCAGAAAGCCCCCTGTGTATTCTGCTACTTGGTTTGGTCTCCTCAGTGCAGACATTTACTGTGAAGGAGGTAGGATCTCTGTCTAAGTTCTCTAAAGCTAAAGTTCATTTATCTATTGTAAAAAGTTATAATATATACCCATAATAGTTCTGTAGAATGTAAAGAGGTGACTGTATGTTTTTTAGCAGCCTTTAAACCCTGCAGCACATGCTAGGCTGAGTAGATGATGTACAGTTAAAGAGACATGTGTTCTTCCTAAAATGGCTGCAAGACATGCTGTATTCCAGGTCACCCTGCTGCAATATCTTTGTAAATGATTTTCTCTTGTTCATTTTTCTGTATGCTTTGTTATATACTGTAACATGTATGTGGGAATGTAATATAATGACTGCCTGTTATGATATAGGTGGGCTGGTGACCTGGCTGTATACCACATAGTGGCAGTGTTTCCCTGTTGTATTACAGGCTCCAGCCAAGTGCACTCCACCTCAATAAAGCTTTAAACCACAGAAGACCTGAGTGTCGTCCCTTAGAGTCCACTTAGAGTTTATGCCTGGAGGAGCTGGTGACCGAGTGAGTGTGAAAGCTGGAGGTGTCGCAGATGGTGCAAGGAAAAGAGGGTTACATTTGGTGCCGTGACTCGGATGTCATCATTCTGCTCAAAGTGACCAGTGAAGATACCTAATGTCACCAGTGTGCGAGTTCTGAGGTGATTGTGCCACGGCGGAGCTGCTAGGCGGCAGATTGACCTTATTAGCGGTTTATATCCTCTCAGGAATAGAAGATGAGTGGACGAGCCAGAGCCCGCGGAAGAGCACGTGCCAGGGGGCAGCCCAGCCAAGGACAGCCTGGACAGGAGCAAGAGGCTCAAGAACCTAGACGCATTGAAAGACCCCAGCAGCCACCAGCCGAGCCTTTGCTTGTGGGAAGAGGGCGCCAGAGAGGCCCGCCAGTAGTGGAGAGACCTCCGACTGATGTTCTGCAGCTTTCAGCTGGATTTCAGGACATATCCCTCGGAGGACGGGGTGGCCGCAGGCGTGACTTCCATGACCTTGGAGTGAACACCCGGCAGACCATTGAATAGAAATGTGAGACCTGTTTTTTTTTGCACTGTGTGACAGGTTAAGGTTTAATCACAGAATCAGACTTCTATCTGCACGGTAGCGTGTGTCTTAGGTTTTTCTGAATGACACTATCAGTACCTTCATTGTAAGATATCCTTTTTGGGATAGATTTCAAGTAGGCCTCAAATACCAGAAACTAGTTATTTTGAGAATGGCAAATTTGGGAATAGTTTTTCAACCCAGAAAAAAAAATAGGGCTTTTACGGTCGCTACAAATAACTTGACCAGATAAAACAGTACAGATTTGCTTGAATAGAAATGTGAGACCTGTTTTTTTTTGCACTGTGTGACAGGTTAAGGTTTAATCTCAGAATCAGACTTCTATCTGCACGCTAGCGTGTGTCTTAGGTTTTTCTGAATGACACTATCAGTACCTTCAATGTAAGATATCCTTTTTGGGATAGATTTCAAGTAGGCCTCAAAGAATTGGGCAATATTCATTGGGGCTTGGGCCCCGGATCTTTTGAGACCCTAGCAATGCCTGTGCTTTATGGTAAACACCACAATTCATTTTTTTGAGGAATAATTGTTTTTGTCTATTAACAAAAGAAGTGCATTATTATTGTGTACTAATTGACTATGGTATCTATTTATTTGTGATATTTTTTATATTTTCTTTTATCAAACTGAATACATTATTTATATTCTAAATATGCATTTTTTGTCAGCCCCTTAGTATTTCTATTTATTGTATATTTCATTTTGGCCATCAATATTTATTTTGATTAATATGATTCTATTTTTTATAAGGGTCCTTTTGATTATTATCCCCCCTGTTCCTTTAACTGCTCACAAATTATTTATTTATTCATCCTTTCGCCCAGGGGTCGAGTCGAGGGGGAACGCGTGGGAACGGCGTTCCTGCACTTTTTTCATGGCAGGAACGCCGTGCCCTTTCAGGGCAAAAGGACCAGGAGGAAGCGGTGAAAGCTTTGTACTCACCGCCGCCTTCCTGGTCCTCGACTGTCGGCTGTGAGGCCTGCGCACAGGAGCCGAGTGAGTCGCTCTGTGACGTCACTCCGTGCGCAGCCTACAGCAGTAAAAGAGGAATGTCTGCGTCCAGGAGCAGGAGAGGTAAGTGGTTGTTTTTTTTCATATTTTACAGGGAGTGCAGAATTATTAGGCAAGTTGTATTTTTGAGGATTAATTTTATTATTGAACAACAACCATGTTCTCAATGAACCCAAAAAACTCATTAATATCAAAGCTGAATATTTTTGGAAGTAGTTTTTAGTTTGTTTTTAGTTTTGGCTATTTTAGGGGGATATCTGTGTGTGCAGGTGACTATTACTGTGCATAATTATTAGGCAACTTAACAAAAAACAAATATATACCCATTTCAATTATTTATTTTTACCAGTGAAACCAATATAACATCTCAACATTCACAAATATACATTTCTGACATTCAAAAACAAAACAAAAACAAATCAGTGACCAATATAGCCACCTTTCTTTGCAAGGACACTCAAAAGCCTGCCATCCATGGATTCTGTCAGTGTTTTGATCTGTTCACCATCAACATTGCGTGCAGCAGCAACCACAGCCTCCCAGACACTGTTCAGAGAGGTGTACTGTTTTCCCTCCTTGTAAATCTCACATTTGATGATGGACCACAGGTTCTCAATGGGGTTCAGATCAGGTGAACAAGGAGGCCATGTCATTAGATTTTCTTCTTTTATACCCTTTCTTGCCAGCCACGCTGTGGAGTAGTTGGACGCGTGTGATGGAGCATTGTCCTGCATGAAAATCATGTTTTTCTTGAAGGATGCAGACTTCTTCCTGTACCACTGCTTGAAGAAGGTGTCTTCCAGAAACTGGCAGTAGGACTGGGAGTTGAGCTTGACTCCATCCTCAACCCGAAAAGGCCCCACAAGCTCATCTTTGATGATACCAGCCCAAACCAGTACTCCACCTCCACCTTGCTGGCGTCTGAGTCGGACTGGAGCTCTCTGCCCTTTACCAATCCAGCCATGGGCCCATCCATCTGGCCCATCAAGAGTCACTCTCATTTCATCAGTCCATAAAACCTTAGAAAAATCAGTCTTGAGATATTTCTTGGCCCAGTCTTGACGTTTCAGCTTGTGTGTCTTGTTCAGTGGTGGTCGTCTTTCAGCCTTTCTTACCTTGGCCATGTCTCTGAGTATTGCACACCTTGTGCTTTTGGGCACTCCAGTGATGTTGCAGCTCTGAAATATGGCCAAACTGGTGGCAAGTGGCATCTTGGCAGCTGCACGCTTGACTTTTCTCAGTTCATGGGCAGTTATTTTGCGCCTTGGTTTTTCCACACGCTTCTTGCGACCCTGTTGACTATTTTTAATGAAACACTTGATTGTTCGATGATCACGCTTCAGAAGCTTTACAATTTTAAGAGTGCTGCATCCCTCTGCAAGATATCTCACTATTTTTGACTTTTCTGAGCCTGTCAAGTCCTTCTTTTGACCCATTTTGCCAAAGGAAAGGAAGTTGCCTAATAATTATGCACACCTAATATAGGGTGTTGATGTCATTAGACCACACCCCTTCTCACTACAGAGATGCACATCACCTAATATGCTTAATTGGTAGTAGGCTTTCGAGCCTATACAGCTTGGAGTAAGACAACATGCATAAAGAGGATGATGCGGTCAAAATACTCATTTGCCTAATAATTCTGCACGCAGTGTATACTATAGGCTGAATGGAGAGGCACTGACTGGAGGCTGGTGGAGGGGGCACTCGGGGCTGGTGGATGGGGCAGCACTGGGCGCTAGTGAATGGGGCCCTGGGGGCTGGTAAGAGGCACTGGGCGGCTAATGGAGAGGCTCTGGGGGCTGATATAGAGGACTGGGGGCTAATTAGAGGCACTAGGGGCAGATTAGAGGCACTGGGGGCTGATTAGAGACACTAGGGGCAGATTAGAGGCACTGGGGCTGATGAGATCTGCTGGGGGCTGATATAGAGGCACTGGGGGGCTGATGAGAGGTACTGGGGGCTGATGAGTGAGAGGCACTGGGGGCTAATGTAGAGGCACTGGGGGCTGATGAGATCTGCTGGGGGCTGATATAGAGGCACTGGGGGGCTGATGAGAGGTACTGGGGACTGATGAGAGGCACTGGGGGCTAATATAGAGGCACTGGGGGCTGATGAGATCTGCTGGGGGCTGATATAGAGGCACTGGGGGGCTGATGAGAGGCACTGGGGGGGCTGATGAGAGGTACTGGGGGGCTGATGAGAGGTACTGGGGGGCTGATGAGAGGCACTGGGGGGCTGATGAGAGGCACTGGGGGCTAATGTAGAGGCACTGGGGGGCTGATGGAGAGGCACTGGGGGGCTGATGGAGAGGCACTGGGGGCTTCTATGAGGCATGGGGCTCTTATCTGAGGTCTGATTGGGGGTCATTCATATTATGTTCTGATCTGAGGTCTTATTGGGGTCTTATTAACATTGGGGGTCTGATTGGTGGTCTGACGACGTGTAATGAAAAATATTTTTTTCTTATTGTGCGGTGCCCACTTCCAGCCCTGAGTCCAACTGCCTAGAGCACTGATCCGGAGCAGCTTGGAGAAAAAAGGCCTCACAGTCCCACACTCCTTCTGCTCGGCCAAGCCTGTCAGCACCCCTGAGGCCAAGCCTGTCAGCACCCCTGAGGCAAAACCAGCCAGCACCCCTGAGTCTTCAGAACTGTAAGTAAATTATATATAAGGGAAGTTTTTGTTTTGTTTTGATCACAATGTGTACATTTGGCTCAGTCCGCAGCGACACAAATTACAGCATGCTAGATTCTCTGTGCTTTTTTTTTTTTTCGCTACACGTAGCTTTCAAAAGCCCATTCACATGTATTGTATTTTAAAGGAGTTTTCCCATCTCAGACAATGGGGGCATATCGCTAGGATATGCCCCCATTGTCTGATAGGTGCGGGTCCCTATATATATTTGTTTATTTCATGTTAATTTTTCAGTTGTTTGTGTAAACTGGCACTTTACAATAAATGTTGCACAGAATTTTCAGCGAAATATATATATATTTTTTTGAAGGGGGGGGGGGTTGCTGTGGATCTTGGGTGAGTTCCCACACTTTTTTTTTCCAGGTCTTGACCCCTGCTTTCGCCCCACTTGCAGCTCCCCAGCGTCTCAGCACTGATGAGCACTGGGTGGCTTGCTTTGCCTGTACTCTGGGCCTCCTGTTGCTATGGAGCTGGTGGCATCACGTGATCGCTGTTGCATCATGCTACTTTATTTTTTATCAAATTACATTTGTTTGTATTTATTTCTATTACCGTATTTCTTATTATAGTATTGACCATATGCCTCCCAGTAATAGTTTTTATTCTCTATATGGTAAATTGGTTTAGGAGTGCTTCTGGGGCTCTTGGGACCGCCCCCTTTTACCCTGTTTTTTGGCGCCCCTTACTGTGTGTGTGTCTGTATATATATATCTGCATGTATATCAGTGATGCTAAGCAGTTTTTTACCTGAAGAAGGGGAAGTTTTATCCCCGAAATGCATTGTATGGTTCTGCAAAAAAAGTTTGAAGATTCTTCTGCCATGTTATGCACTCTGGTTGGTTTCTTGCTCTCATTGGTGAGAGTCCTAGAGGATGGATCCATAGCATTTCCTCTGGAAAAGTAAAAAAAGAGTGAAACATGGGAATACTGTAACTCCCTCAAGGGAGACCTCAAGTTTCCCCCTATATATATTTTTTCAGTTAATAGATGTTGATACGCAGTCATAAGATCATATTTCTAATAAAAATAAAAAAATTTGTGAAATTATGGAAGAGAAGAGTAGGTCAATAGGAAGCCAAGCCAGGTGAGTATGAAAGGTCTAATATTTTTATTGTAATTTCTTTGTGTGTTTCAGTTTTTTTTTTTTTTTTTCAGATCCACTATTTGGACTATGACATATTTAGTGGACTACTTCAAAGAGCCATAGTGGAATTTATTTGCTTAATAAAATGGTTAAAGAGGGCCGAATTCAAGGAGTGTATATTTAAAGTATTTTTGTGTGTATTTTTTTCATGCTTTTTTACAGTGTACGTAATGGAGGTATCTAACAGACAGCTCTCGATTACTATCACTGGGTATTAGTGTCAGCCAGGGGTGTTTTTTTCCACCCCAAGGCTGACGTTAACACCCCTTATTATACCTGTACTCAAATCCCCAGGGGTGCCAGGAAAAACCAAGTTGCTCTCATAAGAAAAACAATCTTATGTGATGGTTAAGTTTCAGGGGTGGCTGTGGGATGGTATTTTTACGGTGGGAAGGGGCCAATAACCATGAACATTCCCATCCTGATGTCAGCTCCCAGCTGTCAGTTTAACCTTGGCTGGTTATGAAAAAAGGGGGGCCCCACATAATTGTTTTAATAATTTACTTATTACTTATTCAGTTATTTTAAAAAATATAATGTGGGTCCCTTCCTTTTTTTAAAACCAGCCAAAGTTAAGGTGGCAGCTGGGAGGGACGGCGCGCCGGCATGATGTGAACGCTTGAGCACATCTGGCTGTAGCGCCACCTCCCTTCCTCTGCTCCGTGAAGAGCACGCTTGATTCAAGCGCACGCTGTCGGCTGGCGTGATCCTCATGTGTCTCCCCCATGGTGAGTCCAGGCTGGGATGAAATGCTCCGGTCCCTGCTCAGCTAACCTACCTGCTCTTTACCTCCACTACACCTGATGTGCTGAAGGATGCCGGCTGGCTGCTGCGTGCCGCTTCAAGTGAGCGGCTGGCAGTGGCTGTGAAGCAGTAAGGAGAGGAGACATCATTATGTGGAGGTCAGCGAGGGAATTATTTACCACTGTGACGGAAACCTCTGGTGTGCCCGCTTGGAGGAGGAGGGTTGCCTAGGTGAAACTGGCATTATCTCCCCCATAATAAGGGGGGGGTGCCGCTTGAACTTGGGAAAGGAGCGTAAGCATGATTTTGTTATATATACTTCTCTGAGACATTAAGGAGGATGAGTCCCAGAGGAATTGGAGTGCGGGTTAGATGTTTCAGATGGGTGGATGAACTTTGGTAGGCTACCAGAACTTAACCAGGATCTTATATCATCCTAACATTCTTCAATGATGTCTGCCTAATTGCCTAACTAACCCAGAATTCCTGCGTGTGACTGTTGCTCTGCATTTCAAAATTATCTAATCATCTGCCCTATTAACCATTTGCCTTATTTTCGTCTGCCTTATTAACTGTCTGTTTTATTAATCACACAGATTCAGCTAAAGTGCTCTATATTGGGGGACTCGTGGCTCCTGGCCAAAAATTGAATTAAAAATTTTGTTTTACTAACTGTATGGATTTATTCAAACTGCTCTATATTGGTGGACTGTTGGCTCCTGGTTTAAAATAGTGTTGAAAATCTTGCTTTACTAACTGTATGGACGTATTTAAAGTGCTATATATCTGAGGAATTCTGGCTTATAACAGAATTAAAAAATCTTGTCTGAGGACTCCCCTTTAGATACCCCTGAGTAAATTTTTTACCCTGCCTTCAAAAGAGAAAAGAAAGGGAAGGGGAAGAGAAGAGTAAGGGGAAGGGAAGGAAGTAAATAGAAGGAGGGGAAGGGAAGAGAAAAAAAAAGAAAAACATTATGTGCTGCTAATACCTTTTGACATCTTTATTTCTTATTGTTTGTTCTTAGGAATAACTTGATTATTTGATGGGTCTTGTTTGAGATAAGCTGGACCAAATTAGTTTTTTTATTGAGAGTGTTTTATTTATTTATTTATTTTTTGGACGGAAACATCTGAGAAGTAATAATGGTCAAGAAAAAGGATGACAAGGAGAAAGCGGTGGAGCAGAGGAGATCTGGAGTGTATGCTTCTCCTAGACAAGAGGTGATGAGAACAAAAGGAGAGCAGAAGGAAAAATGAATAGATTTTTACAAGCTCCAACCACTGCAGCTAATAAGTGACAGAAGTCCAACCCCCAAATTAAAAATCTGATGGGGAGTGGTGAGGATATGGAGGATTCTGAGGGGGTGTTATCGTCTCCAACAGACACTGTATACTCCCCTACACTATCTGACATTATGTCAGCAGTGTCAAAATCCAACTTGGTGCTGGAGACGATAACGAAACAAATGGGAGAATTAAAAGCTAAAGTACAATTGATTAGAGATGATTGTGTAACATCCCAGAGTATGTCACTAAAACTCTTTCACCCTGCTTCATGATGTTAAAGTGTGAATGTGTTATCACCCTGTGTAATCTGGCATTGCATTTATATAATCTGGATTCACTGGGACTGTTTAATATGTATATGCTGTAATTCTTGATGTACACCAGCAGGTGACAGCAATATGTAGGCAGTCTACAGTTAATAGACCTAGACTGGAATAGACCATTCCAGGCTAGCTTCCTCCTATCTGAGGAGGAGTGGAATGTTCCCACATCCTACTTCAGAGGGAGGACAGAAAGTTCTAGGCAGTGTACCAGCCACCCCCTGTTGGGGTAGGCTGTGTGAATAGGAGCTCCCAGAAACAGGGACCCCAACCAGGGATCCAAGCCTCCCTGAGCCCCAAGATCAACCTTCCCAGCCTGAGTCCCTTACCTCAGCTGGTGGACAAGAAAGCAGCCAACTTCAGAACTATCAGATCTCCAGGACGCCACCATCATTCCCTGCGAGCAGTCCTGTAAGTACAGATTCTAAGACAAGGAGAAGATAAGTACCTCCATAGCTAGTCAGGCCCAAACCAAGCAGAAGACAGACAGAGCAGAAGATAGATACCTGCCAGATTCTTAAAGGCGTATGTACTAGATGCAGAATATATATATTTAATTCCTGCCACATATTGCCAATACCTGCTGGGATCCTAGACTATTGCTGTAAATTGTATGGATCTAAAGCTGCATCTAATAACATCAAGTAAAGACAAGTTGGACCCTCTTTTCTGTGTGGAATTCCATCATTCCTCCATTACTCCTATTGACAACACAATTTTGTTGCATGTGAGCCAGGATACAGGAGTCCAGCCGTACTACAGGTAGGAGACACCGTTGACACAATACAGAGACAATATCCCCCTCTGGCATTCCTAACCTAGTACAGGAGCTATACCATCTTAAAGGGCCCTTCTACAGTACCTGCGCAAGCTGCAACTGGCGTCACGAACCTATACACATCTAAATCTGACCCACTGCATAGCAGCCCCAATGACCCAGTGTCCTGCTCATTGCAATTGTAAGAAGGTCGGTGAAAGAGTCAGCTGTGCAGAACAAAGGATTAAGCGAGTTAGAAGACCAAATACTCGGTGTTGTTAAGGATCTTAAGAGCCTGAAAGGGGAGAATGCAGCTCTCAATAAGAAAGTTATAGAGCTGGAAGATAGGGATAGGAGATCAAATATCAGACTTATAGGTATACCTGAGAAATTGGAGGGTGCACAATATATTCAACAATGGATCACTGAAGTGGTTGGTGGGGCAAATCTTTCTAATTCTTTCACAGTCGAGAGAGCACATAGGATACCAATGAAAAAAGTAGTGGGCAATTATACAAGAACAATAATAGCAAAAATAATGCTGTTAAAGGATAAAGAGGTTGTTATGCGTAAAATAAGATCATTGGAAGCAGTGGAGATACATGGCTCAAAAGTGTCAGTTTATCCGTATTACTCCTCTATTAATCTAAAACAGAGAGAGAAACATATTGATGTTAAACGTAGATTACGCCAGGCGGATATACCTTACTCTCTTCTGTATCCTGCTAAACTTAGAGTTGTATATAAGGATCAGACTAGGTTTTTCTCCTCGTCTCAGGAGGTGAATAAATGGTTAGAAACCGTGGGTTTATGATTAGCCAAGTGGTATTATATCAAAAGAGGCTAAGATGTATCTGGTATCTGATGTTTATTAGGAGTAGTTTGGGGAGGGGAGGTGGACTCTGCGTCAGTAGGATGGTGTGAAGTTTCCAATTGGGAGTGACACACTAGAGGGGAAGGGAATGGGGATTTTTATTTATTTTTTTAAAGTTTTTTCTCCCTATATATGAAGGACAGTGATAAAAAAGGCTATCAGTGATTAAAGTTTTATTTTGGAATGTAAGAGGTTTGGGGGAGAAAATCAAGAACTTTGGTGTGTTTAATGTAGTAGGGAGATATCTTCCAGCCATAGTATGTTTACTTGAGACCCATATGTTAAAATATAGATTGGGTCTTTTTAAAAGGAAATGGATAGCATTTCACTCTGTTTATAGTGGATATAGTAGAGGGGTTTGCATTCTGATTCATAAAGACATCCCGTGAACAATTATTTCTCAAAGGATTGATGCAGAGTGGCATTATGTCGTCTTGTATCGATGCTTTGAGGGAGTAAGATGGATAGTGGCAGGGATTTATATCCCACCACCATACAGGGAGTGCAGAATTATTAGGCAAATGAGTATTTTGACCACATCATCCTCTTTATGCATGTTGTCTTACTCCAAGCTGTATAGGCTCGAAAGCCTACTACCAATTAAGCATATTAGGTGATGTGCATCTCTGTAATGAGAAGGGGTGTGGTCTAGTGACATCAACACCCTATATTAGGTGTGCATAATTATTAGGCAACTTCCTTTCCTTTGGCAAAATGGGTCAAAAGAAGGACTTGACAGGCTCAGAAAAGTCAAAAATAGTGAGATATCTTGCAGAGGGATGCAGCACTCTTAAAATTGCAAAGCTTCTGAAGCGTGATCATCGAACAATCAAGCGTTTCATTCAAAATAGTCAACAGGGTCGCAAGAAGCGTGTGGAAAAACCAAGGCGCAAAATAACTGCCCATGAACTGAGAAAAGTCAAGCGTGCAGCTGCCAAGATGCCACTTGCCACCAGTTTGGCCATATTTCAGAGCTGCAACATCACTGGAGTGCCCAAAAGCACAAGGTGTGCAATACTCAGAGACATGGCCAAGGTAAGAAAGGCTGAAAGACGACCACCACTGAACAAGACACACAAGCTGAAACGTCAAGACTGGGCCAAGAAATATCTCAAGACTGATTTTTCTAAGGTTTTATGGACTGATGAAATGAGAGTGAGTCTTGATGGGCCAGATGGATGGGCCCATGGCTGGATTGGTAAAGGGCAGAGAGCTCCAGTCCGACTCAGATACCAGCAAGGTGGAGGTGGAGTACTGGTTTGGGCTGGTATCATCAAAGATGAGCTTGTGGGGCCTTTTCGGGTTGAGGATGGAGTCAAGCTCAACTCCCAGTCCTACTGCCAGTTTCTGGAAGACACCTTCTTCAAGCAGTGGTACAGGAAGAAGTCTGCATCCTTCAAGAAAAACATGATTTTCATGCAGGACAATGCTCCATTACATGCGTCCAAGTACTCCACAGCGTGGCTGGCAAGAAAGGGTATAAAAGAAGAAAATCTAATGACATGGCCTCCTTGTTCACCTGATCTGAACCCCATTGAGAACCTGTGGTCCATCATCAAATGTGAGATTTACAAGGAGGGAAAACAGTACACCTCTCTGAACAGTGTCTGGGAGGCTGTGGTTGCTGCTGCACGCAATGTTGATGGTGAACAGATCAAAACACTGACAGAATCCATGGATGGCAGGCTTTTGAGTGTCCTTGCAAAGAAAGGTGGCTTTATTGGTCACTGATTTGTTTTTGTTTTGTTTTTGAATGTCAGAAATGTATATTTGTGAATGTTGAGATATTGGTTTCACTGGTAAAAATAAATAATTGAAATGGGTATATATTTGTTTTTTGTTAAGTTGCCTAATAATTATGCACAGTAATAGTCACCTGCACACACAGATATCCCCCTAAAATAGCTAAAACTAAAAACAAACTAAAAACTACTTCCAAAAATATTCAGCTTTGATATTAATGAGTTTTTTGGGTTCATTGAGAACATGGTTGTTGTTCAATAATAAAATTAATCCTCAAAAATACAACTTGCCTAATAATTCTGCACTCCCTGTATAGGCACGAGGTGCTGTTAAAACTATATGATTTTTTATAGGACAAGCAAAACTGTCCAATGCTATTGCTGGGAGATTTTAATTGCACAATGAATGAAAACCTGGACAGTTTAACCAAAAAGGATAAGTCACAAAAGGTGGGGCCTACGCCACTAATGAAATTAACCCATGAGTTTGGTTGGTGTGATATATGGAGGATTCACAATCCGGTATTGAAACAGTATTCTTGTTATAGAAAAACTCATGAATCTCTTTCTAGGATTGACTTGGTATTTGGAAATCAGCTGACACTTCAGAGTAGAGTGGTCTCGTACGAGCCAAGGTGTGTCTCAGACCACTCCCCAGTATTAATAAAGGTGGAGACAAGGTTAAACGCCGTATATGGTACTGATAAACTTTACTTAGGTTAATCCTATTTGGCTTAACCTAATGGGTCAGGAATATAACCTTGAAAGAGAGTTGATATTTTTTTTTGAAATAAATAAAGACTGCTGGGGTTAATGTGGTCTGGAACACTGACAAGGCTTATGTTCAAGGACTACTAAATAAAAAGATTAATGAATAAAAAATAGAGTTTAAGAAGAAGGAAGATGATTTAATGTCAATACTGGGAAAAATGAAGGAGAAAATGATAATTCCAAAAACTGTGAAATCAAGAGAAGCCTGGTTGGTGGCATCTAATAACTATGATAACTTTCTGTCACAGATGAGAGTGGGGGAAACCCTCATCCGTGTGATGTTATGGAATAGGGTAGCTGCTAGGCCAGGACCACAGGATCAGGGAGCAGGTCACCTCCTATCGCGTCCCTAATACTGACCCTGACTCCTAACTGTATGAGGCAACCCAGATGGTAGGAGGGCTCATACTCTGGAACCTAGGGTCCCTACTATCCCTCAGGAAAAACCCTGTGCTAGGAGCAGGGTAAGACGACCTGTTCCTCCAAGACACGGACGAACAGGAGTCTCACTGGCCAAGCTGCAAGGAAGGGGGAACATATACAGACATATGGACATGGCAGGTGAACTACACCAGTTCCAAACCTACCTGCCATAGCCTCGCTGACTGGAACCCATGCACCAGTACTGCTGTCCACACAAACACTAAGGACACAGCACACACCACAAATCACACAGGTAACCAGGACATCCATAGCTGCAATAAACATAGAAAGGATAACAACATCAACTTAACATCATGCATAACTTTTATGACCACAAGGGTGGCCCTCACTGGACAGATGGTAAATGAACCAGGAGGATGACTCCAGCATAAAGCATGGCAGGATTACCCCTCAGACTTTTGGCTTCCAGCAGGAGCTAAATAGCCCAAGCAGCCACACCCACACACACACACACCAGGAAAGGAGTTAACCCTTTCATCACCAGACAAGGTAAGTGTCACTTAAAGGAGAAGTGTACACAGAACAAACTCCCTAACACCAAACATAGAAAGTGAACACTTAAAATCACACGTTGCCAGAGGCAATCGCATGCCGTGACAGCGAGCCGCCTAGCCACCAGCTCCAGCTGCTACACTGCCAACAACAATATGTTGCCAACGGCAACCACACGTGAGGCAAACAAACCCAGAGCCCTCACCTGTGGTTGACAACATAGAACAAACCGCTGACAACTGCATGCGACCAAAGAGTCACGACCATAACCATGGTCGTGACACTATCTTAGAGAAAAGGCACAGAATATTGATTTATTTATTAAATCTAGAAGACACTGGGAGGGGTTAGACCTGGTAATTTTTTGTCTAGGATTCTTAGTAAAATGGAAAATATCGTGGCAATTCGAGACAAAGGGGGATCATATATAATGACCCAGACAAGATATTGGATGTGTTTAGAGAATACTATAAGAATCTGTACTCTACACATATTCTAATTGATTATAACAGATTGAAATGTTTTTGGAGGGATATTAAGATTCCTAAACTTAGTGCTAACCAACGGGAATTATTAGATAGCCACATTTCACTCATTAAGGTATTATCAGCATTAGCTGAATCCCCTTTAGGTAAAGCAGCGGATTCAAATAGCTTGCCTTATATAAAAGAGATAGAGCGCTTTGAGCGAATAGACTGTTGGAAGTTTTTACCTGCGTCAATGGGGGAAGCAACAATTATTCAAATCCCAAAAGGAAGGGAAGGACGGTTTGGACCCAGGTTCTTACAATCCAATATCACTGATGAACAATGACTGTAAGATCCTGGCTAGAATCTTGGCGACGAGACTGAAAGGGATAATTATTACGCACTTGCTGCATGAGGATCAAAATAGATTTATTCCAGGAAGATCAACTTCCTTAAACCTCTTCAGAATCTTCGCCAATATTTAATGGGTGAGCATAGACAATGCTGAAGGTTGTTCTATTTTGTATCTAGATGCGACAAAAGCTTTTGATAGCGTGGAATAGTTTTTTTTTTTGTGGGAAACGTTGCGTTATTTGGTTTGGAATTTTTTTTATAATTACCCGAGAGCATGGATATCTGTTAATGGTCAATTGTCTGAAGCATGTTGCATTGAGAGGGGTATGAGGCAGGGATGCCCCCTCTCTCCCTTACTATTAGCAGCTAAGATTAGACAGAATGTAGATATTGAGGGATTTGGAGTGAAGGGAAATGAGGATTCCCTTACGTCCTAACCAGTGGCACAGATGGGGTATTCTGTCCTGTGGACTGGTTAGGACAGGTGGAAGTTTTAATGAAATAAAAGAACTGAACATATACATGCCCTCCCTGCCCCCAATAAAGAGGGGCGTGACCCTCAGGACATTATGTTTTTTTCTGTCCTGCGGACAAGACAGGACGGGTGGTCTACTCCTCCATCCTTAGCGGTGGAGAGAGTGTTTTTATATTCCCTTTGGGAGCGCTTTTCCGCTCCTTCTATGCCGCCTGAGGTCTAATGCTCCCTTAGTCTCTGGAGCGTTCGGCCTTACCTCGTTCCGAGGACTAAAGCGGCGGTAACGGCGTCCCGCATGTTCTGCTGGGCGCCGCCATCTTGCGGAAGTGACGTCAGGTGACGTCACTGCCGGTTTTCTCCGGCCGATTGCAGCAGCTTCGGCCGGGGAATAATTTCTGTGTTTAGGGCTTTTTTGCGCCTTTATCAGATTTAGGGGCGCTCTCTGGGGTCCAGAGGATGTTTTTATATAAAGCTAAGGTAGTAGGTTTTAAAGGTTTACCCCGCCCCTTTTAGTGGGCGGAGCTTCTGTTTTGGCGCCCAAACACTCTATTTAAGCGTGGTAAGGCTCCAGGTTCAGTCTCCTGGAGCGCAGTTTTCTGTCAACCTTGAGATTGTCCGTGTGTGTTGGTTTGCTAGTGCTGTTTACTTGCAATCCTCTGTTATTGCTAATAAGCTTTTTTCTTTGACCTTGCTAAGATCTTCTGGGTAAAGATCCTGAAGCTTGCTGTTAAAGGTCTTTTTTTCTTTGAATTTATGGTTAATTCATATCTCTTCTATTTTCAGCTATGTCTTCTACCGGGGACGGTGATCGAGAGCCCAGCAGGAAGTCCACTGGCAAGAGACGTCACCTGCAGTGCCATGACTGCCAGATCTTGCTGGAGGACACCTATGACTTTTCCCGGTGCCCACCCTGTAGGGCCAAGACACTCCCCCAGCTGGAGCCGACGGTCCACGACGTTGTCGATTGGTTAAAGGGCTATATGGAGACCAATATGAACCGAGTGAACGCTTCCATAGAAGAGTTGAAAGATGCCCTGGGTTCTAAACGCCGTCGTCCCTCCTCTCCCCATCGGGCGATGGAGGTATCGGGGGTTCAGGATGCGAGAGACTGTTCAGCCTCTTCCTCCTCTGAGGAGGAGGACGGTTTTTCGTATTTATTTCCGCTGGAAAAAGCCCAGCGGCTACTGAGATCCATCCGGTCGGGGGACCAGGACGTTGATCCGGGGGAAGCCTCATCTTCTGCCTCTAAGGGGCCTAGGGCCTTTAAAGCAGATGGTTCTCTCCTGTCTCTGATGAAGACGGAATGGAGAAAGCCGGAGAAAGGTCGAGTGTTGACCAAAAGATTTAAGGCAGTATTTCCGTTCAAAGAGGATCAGATATCTTCCTGGGGCCTGTCCCAAAGGTGGACATGGCGATTTCAAAGCTATCAAGAAGGACCCTAATCCCATCTGACGACGGGTCAAGTTTGCAAGATCCAATGGATCGGAAGGCGGATTGAGCCCTCAGGCGCGCTTATTCCTCAGCCTCGGCCTCCGCCTCAGTCACGATTTCTTCTTCTGAAGTGGCAAATTTCCTAAAGACAAGATTCGCCCAGATTCAATCTGACCTAGACCAGGGGGTCTCTAGGGACGACATTCTGGCCTCATGTAAAACGGCCAGCCTTGCCATAGACTTCCTGTGTGACGCAGCTCCACAACAGTTGAAGCTGGCATCTAAGTCCATGGCTCTCTCAACCGCGGGCAGGCGTCCGCTTTGGTTGAAACCATGGAAGGCCGATACGACCTCGAAGCACAATCTTTGTGACATGGCATACGAACCCGGCAAACTCTTTGGAGCAGAGCTTGACCAAATAATGGAAGGGCTGTCGGACAAGAAGGGCAAGTCCCTTCCCCAGCAGTCCTTTCATGGTTGGGGCAAGAGGTTCGGTTCCAGGTCGGAACCTCAACCCAGAGCCCAGAGCGGTTGGTGCTCCCGTAGAGGAGGAAAATCCTCTTGGGGTTCTAGACTCCCCAAGAAATCCTCGGCGCTCTGATTGCGGGCCTCCTCGAGGCTCTTGGTATTTAGCCGATCTGACTGGAAATCCCAGGCTCTCTTCTCCCCACATTCCCGTAGGCAGTCGCCTACAGCATTTTCTACCTTGTTGGCAGGTTCATATCCAGGACAGTTGGGTCCTGCGCATAATTTCTCAGGGCTACCTTGTGGACTTGAGCAGTCCGCCTCCGGACAAGTTTGTCCAAACAAGGCCTCTTCCCAGCAACAAGCAAAAGATTCTAGAGAATTACGTGCTAGAATACTTTCAGAAGGGGGCCTTAGAAGAGGTTCCTCTCCAAAAGAGGGGAACAGGTATCTACTCCCCAGTTTTCCTGGTACCCAAGAATACCGGAGGTTGGAGGATGATTATAGATTTGAGGTTCTTCAACCGTTTCATAAAACAAAAGAAGTTCCGTATGGAAACTATCCAGTCGGTGACCAATCTTCTTTTGCCGGGAGATTTCTTGGCAAACTTAGACCTCAAGGATGCTTATCTCCATATTCCCATCCATCCTGGGTCCAGAAGATTCATAAGGATCGCGGTAAACATCGGGGTGGTCCTAAGACATTTTCAGTTTGTGGCCCTCCCGTTTGGGATTTCTTCAGCCCCACACACTTTCACCAAGGTGGTGGTCTCTGTGGTGGCCGCTCTAAGGCTTCAGGGCCTGAGTATAGTTCCATACCTGGACGACTGGCTCCTCAGAGCTCCTTCCCAAGCAATCCTGTCCCAACACATCCAACAGGCTGTTACATTCCTGCATCAGTTGGGATGGATAATTAATTGGGACAAATCCCAACTTCAACCAGTCACCTAGGTAAGGTTTCTGGGGTTCATGGTGGATTCAGTCAGGATGACGATTCATCTCACTCCCGAAAGAAGGCAATCCGTGCAACGAACAGCCCGTTCTCTCTCTGTACCAAAACAGGTAACGATTCGAACATGGATGAAGATGTTGGGACTAATGTCTTCAACCGCAGAAGCGGTACCTTGGGCATTATGGCATCTATGTCCGCTCCAGTCTGAAGTACTAGCCAAGTGGAATCACGGTCCAGTGGGACTCAATTCTGTGCTCTCCCTGCCTTACAAAGTCCGATCCTCTCTAAGGTGGTGGTCCCACCTCGAGGACGGCAAGTCCCTGATCCAGCCCTCTTGGATCATACTTACTTCAGACGCATCCCTAGTAGGCTGGGGAGCGCATCTTCAGGACAAGACAGTCCATTGAACTTGGACACCTCAGGAGAGGTTATTGTCATCGAATCTCCTGGAGATCAGAGCGATCAGACTAGCTCTTTTTCATTTTGCTCCCTCCATTCGAGGGAAGGCCATGAAGATACAATCAGACAGCATGACCGCTGTACTATATATCAACAAGCAGGGAGGCACGAGGTCACAAAGTCTCCTGAGAGAGATAGGGGTGATACTGGATTGGGCAGAAATGAACCTCACCCACTTGTCAGCCGTTCACATCCGCGGAGTTCACAATGTGATCGCGGACCACCTGAGCCGAGGTCTTCCAACCGGAGAATGGTCACTTCATCCAGAGGTCTTCAAGGAGATAACGCTCAGGTGGGGCATGCCAGAGATCGATCTCATGGCAACGAGGTTCAACACCAAGGTGGAGAGATATTGCTCCCTTTACAGGGAGGACAACCCGGTGGCTATAGATGCTCTGTCAATCACATGGAGGTTCAGGCTGGCGTACATCTTCCCTCCAATTTCCTTGATACCAAGGGTCTTGATGAAAATCAGGCAGGACCAAGCGTCAGTCATCGCCATTATCCCATACTGACCGAAAAGAGCTTGGTTTACCCAACTCTTACAGATGAGTCGGGGTCAATTTCTGAGGCTTCCCCCAGAGAGAGTACTGGTGTCGGGGGACACCCAGATCTCCTCAAATTTTCCAGAATCTGGAAGATTTTTTCATCCTGGTGTACTAGGCATCAGCAAACATCCGCTGAAGCTTCCATCCCGATAATTCTCCAATTTCTACAAGACGGTCTGGACAAGGGGCTATCACCCGCTACCCTTAAAGTGCAGATCTCAGCAATCTCTGCTTGTCTCAACAGAGCCGTTTCTCAAGACCCCCTTATCAAGAGATTCCTGAAGGGAGCCTCATGATTAAAGCCTACAGTGATCAGACCTATCCCTGTTTGGGATCTATCGGTCGTGCTCAGGGGGTTATCATCCCCCCCTTTGAGCCACTAGAGGAGGCGGGTTTCAAGTTCCTGACCTGGAAGATCACCTTCTTGTTGGCTGTTACCTCTGCAAAGCGAGTTGGGGAACTCCAGGCTTTTTCTGCCTTTGAGCCTTATACGAAGTTCCTGCAGGATCGGGTACTTCTCAAATTTTTGCCTACTTTCATTCCAAAGGTTCCTTCCTTTGACAATATCAACCAGGTGATCTCCCTGCCAACTTTGGCGTCATCAATCCGATGCGTATGACGTTGCTCGGACCTATGCGCATGCGCAGAGGCTAGGAAATCGAACTCGCGCGTCATCCCGGCCGCGCATGCGATCTGGTCCCGCTCGGCAGTGGTCACGTGGGGCACCGCTCAAACTATATGACGTGAGCGCGTCCTTTCGTCCTGTATTCACAGGGCGGTCAGCTGGGATTGGTTGCCAAGAGGCCAGGCGCGTCCCCAGCAACCAATCGCTATTAGGTCTAGTGATATAGACCTTAATAAAAGAGAAGGCATTTACGGCATTTTGGTCAACAGTAAGTGATACAAGGATAAAGGAACTGGGGTTCAGAACTCAGATCCTGGGAGAATCGAGCCAAATGATGGGTACAGACAAATATCACTACACAATATTAGTTATGCTGACCCAGTAACCTCAGTGCTGTCCAGTGTACTATAATAATGGATATAGAACAGTGATAGTACGTGCTTCCATGAGATTATGATACGTAATTAAGGGGTAATTCACTTATCCGTTTAGGTTCTACTGTCAGAGACAAAATTGATCAGTCAATGACACCTGCTTAGGGGTTCATGATTTAGAGGCATGATTGGGGTGTTCAGACGAAGCAACTGAAATTAAGTTGCTCGTTCAAGCCAGTTGGTGATACTGTCCGCAGTCTGAAGATCCATCGGGTCTCACGCTGCAACAGCATGCGATCCCAATCGCCTCCTCTTAATGGTTGTTTGACCAGTTCGATCCCTATGGCACTCAGGCATTTGGGATTCCCATTATGGGCTTCATGTATATGCCTAGAGACTGCTGTGTCTCTCTTATTCGCTATATCTCCCGGATGTTCGCCTATGTGTCTACGCAGCTCCCTTTTGGTTTTCCCTATGTACTCCATTTTACATATACATGTTAACTTGTATATTACGCCACTACTGTGGCAATTAATGAAGTCGCGTATTTCAAAGGAGCGTTGTAGATTTGTGCTTTCAAAGGTCTTACTGGGTCTGAGGGTGCCACATGCCACACAATCACCACCACACCTGAAGCAACCCAAAGGCCTACGGTCTAGCCAGGTGCCCTTTGCTGGTACAGGTTGGAGGTGGCTGTGGACCCATGAGATAGAACAGAGGTCATTACCATTCTTAGACGTCTGCATCTCTAGGGGAGAATCAGAGGAATTGCAGACCACTATATACAGGAAGCCTACATCCACAAACTCAGTACTCCACTGGTCAAGTGGACACCCCACACCACGGAAAAGGAGTATCCCAGGTGGACAGTATTTGCGCCTGCGTCGCAACTGCTCTGACCATAAAGAATTTGTGAGGCAGGCCAAGGACCTCAGACAGAGGTTTCTTTCCAGAGGCTACCCGGACAAAGTGCTGCGACAGGGCTATAAAAAAGCTATGGCAGTACCCCGTACTAACCTCCTGTCACCAAAGGTAAAAACAGTTGGAGATCATAAAATTAGCCTAATTGTGACTTTTGACAAGATGTCATACAGTGTCAGAGAAGTCCTACAAAAACATTGGCCCATCCTACTTATGGACCCGGACATTCGGGGCAGTGTACACGAGTATCCGCAGATCACGTTTAGGAGGGGACAGAGCCTGAGGGATGTTTTGGTCCACAGCCACCTCCAGCCTGTACCAGCAAAGGGCACCTGGCTAGACCGTAGGCCTTTGGGTTGCTTCAGGTGTGGTGGTGATTGTGCGGCATGTGGCACCCTCAGACCCAGTAAGACCTTTGAAAGCACAAATCTACAACGCTCCTTTGAAATACGCGACTTCATTAATTGCCGCAGTAGTGGCGTAATATACAAGTTAACATGTATATGTAAAATGGAGTACATAGGGAAAACCAAAAGGGAGCTGCGTAGACGCATAGGCGAACATCTGTGAGATATAGCGAATAAGAGAGACACAGCAGTCTCTAGGCATATACATGAAGCCCATAATGGGAATCCCAAATGCCTGAGTGCCATAGGGATCGAACTGGTCAAACAACCATTAAAAGGAGGCGATTGGGATCGCATGCTGTTGCAGCGTGAGACCCGATGGATCTTCAGACTGCGGACAGTATCACCAACTGGCTTGAACGAGCAACTTAATTTCAGTTGCTTCATCTGAACACCCCAATCATGCCTCTAAATCATGAACCCCTAAGCAGGTGTCATTGACTGATCAATTTTGTCTCTGACAGTAGAACCTAAACGGATAAGTGAATAACCCCTTAATTACGTATCATAATCTCATGGAAGCACGTACTATCACTGTTCTATATCCATTATTATAGTACACTGGACAGCACTGAGGTTACTGGGTCAGAATAACTAATATTGTGTAGTGATATTTGTCTGTACCCATCATTTGGCTCGATTCTCCCAGGATCTGAGTTCTGAACCCCAGTTCCTTTATCCTTGTGTCACTTACTGTTGACCAAAATGCCGTAAATGCCTTCTCTTTTATTAAGGTCTATATCACTAGACCTAATAGCGATTGGTTGCTGGGGACGCGCCTGGCCTCTTGGCAACCAATCCCAGCTGACCGCCCTGTGAATACAGGACGAAAGGACGCGCTCACGTCATATAGTTTGAGCGGCGCCCCACGTGACCACTGCCGTGCGGGACCAGAGCGCATGCGCGGCCGGGATGACGCGCGAGTTCGATTCCCTAGCCTCTGCGCATGCGCATAGGTCCGAGCAACGTCATACGCATCGGATTGATGACGCGGCACGCCGGACAGGTGAGAGCCGTACCTGCCATTTAAATACTGGCGGGAACAGAGCGCGGGCGAGATTTACTGCCCGTGGCTTATCTAAGGATGCCCGATTTAAGGTGGAGCATTATCTAGCACTCCATACAATAGTCCACTTACGACCAGTTGATGGGATTATATTTGCCATCACTGGATTGTTAGAAGTCTTTAGAGTCCTACACATCTCCCCTGATGATGTTATCTTGCTGAAACGTGCATGTAGGGAGCGGGACTAGAATAGGGCCATTCAGAGCCAGGCGACAGGGCAAGGTTCCTGACGGGGTCGCCCTTTTAAGGACGAGTGCCCTGTGGTTAGGCTGCTACCCCCCAATAGTATCAGGGCAAGCCACAGACCACTTTATAGGGCCAACCAGGGCCTCAGTTGTACCCCGCCGCCCCTACAGCAGATGAGCGTCTACTTAGGAGTCCATCATCGTGGCATCATTTGGATGCATTCTGCACCCTGGACGCAGACTACAGAGCGGTAGGAGTACTGGTTTCTGTTGGGTGCCGCCGAGTACCCTCTTTAATATAATTCTGGGTGCCGTCGTGCACGATTACCTATTATACCGTCGCTCTGAGTACCAATTGTTTGTATATATCTATGTATTTTTGGGCCTATTTTTCTTAAATTCCAAAGTAAAAGTTATGTTTTAATGCAACTAAGAAATCACTAACCCTGTAATTTATGATTTTTGATAGATAGTGATCATACCATAGGACTTAGTCCACATACCTGTATATATTATTATCATTGGTGGCCAGTGCGGCCCCCCCTCCCTCCTTTTATTGTATTATCATTGGTAGCCAGTGTGCGCCCCCCCCGGCCCCCCCTCCCTCTATTGTATTAATATCATTGGTGGCCAGTGCGGCCTCCCCCGGCCCCCCCTCCCTCCCTTTATTGTATTATCATTGGTAGCCAGTGTGCGGCCCCCCCCCGGCCCCCCCTCCCTCCCTTTATTGTATTATCATTGGTGGCCAGTGTGCGCCCCGCCCCCGATCGGTAACCATGGCAACCAGGACGCTACTGCAGTCCCGGTTGCCATGGTTACTTAGCAATATTAGAAGCATCATACTTACCTGCTGCGGGGGGGGGGGGGCACACTGGCCACCAATGATAATACAATAGAGGGAGGGAGGGGGGGCCGGGGGGCCGCACACTGGCTACCAATGATAATACAATAAAGGGAGGGAGGGGGGCCGCACTGGCCACCAATAATATTAATACAATAGAGGGGGGGCCGGGGGGCGCACACTGGCTACCAATGATAATACAATAGAGGGAGGGATGGGGGGCCGGGGGGGGGGTCCGCACACTGGCCACCAATGATATTCAAACTGGGGAGGGAGGGGGGTCTGCCCCCTGCTGCCTGGCAGCCCCTGATCTCTTACAGGGGGCTATGATACGCACAATTAACCCCTTCAGGTGCGGCATCTGAGGGGTTAATTGTGCTGATCACAGCCCCTTGTAAGAGATCAGGTGCTGCCAGGCAGCAGGGGGCAGTCATGTACACAGTTCGTAGTATATTCTAACTTGAAGCGTCCCCATCACTATGGGAACGCCTCTGTGTTAGAATATACTGTCGGATATGAGTTTCACGATCTAACTCAAATCCGATGGTATATTCTAACATAGAGGCGTTCCCATGGTGATGGGGACGCTTCAAGTTAAAATATACCATCGGATTGGAGAAAACTCCGATCCTATGGTATATTAACTCCTGACTTTACATTGAAAGTCAATGGGGGACGGATCCGTTTGCAATTGCACCATATTGTGTCAACGTCAAACGGATCCGTCCCCATTGACTTGCATTGTAAGTCAGGACGGATCCGTTTGGCTCCGCACGGCCAGGCGGACACCAAAATGACATTTTTTTCATGTCTGTGGATCCTCCAAAAATCAAGGAAGACCCACGGACGAAAAAACGGTCACGGATCACGGACCAATGGAACCCCGTTTTGCGGACCGTGAAAAAATACTGTTGTGTGCATGAGGTCTTAGGCCTCATGCACACGACCGTTTTTGTGGTCTGCATCCGAGCCGCATTTTTTGCGGCTCGGGTGCGGACCCATTCACTTCAATGGGGCTGCAAAAGATGCAGACAGCACTCCATGTTCTGTCCGCATCCGCTGCACCGTTCCATGGCTCCGCAAAAAAATATAGCATGTCCTATTCTTGTCCGTTTTGCGGACAAGAATAGGCATTTCTACAATGGGCCACCTGTTCCGTTCCGCAAATTGCGGAAGGCACATGGGCGGCTTCCGTTTTTTGCATTTAAAATAGTTAAAGACAGGATATTGGATTTTATTTTAGAGTAGAGGGGTAATTATAAATTAAGAGTAGTTATAGACAAGGGGGCAAGATGTACTAGTAAGTTAGCATGGAAAAAGGATTTAGGCCCAATCGCTTAGGAACAATGGAGGAGGTACTTGGCAAATGAGTAGATGTTTGCGTTATCCGGCGCACAGAGTAACTCAATTTATGATTCTGCATCGGTTATATGTGACTCCTATTTTCAACAGGTACTGCAGCTGTATGTCCTAGATGCGCAAACTCCAAAGCAGATATTATTCATACGTGGTGGTGTTGTCCCAAAATACAACCATTTTGGCAGGGTCTCTCTGAAATGATTGGAGACATTTTTGGTCTTAAATGATCTTTTTCTATTTTTATTTGTGTGTTGGGTGAAATCATGCATAATGTATCAAGAATGAATCAGATTATGGTGTATAAATCCTTCTTCATGGCTCGCTTATTAGTGGCCAGAAGATGGATGAGCACAGATGTGCCCACCGTTAAAGAGTGGGTGAACACGATGAGTCTTTATAGCTCTATTGAGAAAGCTGGTTATATTAAAATAAAAAAAATACATATTCATCAAAGATTATGGTGTAAGTGGAAGATATTTATGGAGAAGTTCAAAGGTTAGAAAGAAAAGAAAAATGATAAAAAATTTTGTTTCCCCCTCCTGCTCTCAGGGGATGGTGGGTGGGTTTGTGGATAGGTATTGCTCATTAAATGATAATGGGAAGGGGGAAAAAAAATATGTGTGTATATATAATATATATATATATATATATATATATGACTGTTTTGCTTTTTTATGTATATGTTATTGTTGGAATAAAGAATATTAAAAAGGAAAAAGTGGCAGGATGGGAATGTCCATGGAGCCCGCAGCAACCCTGCTCTTCCTGGCACTGCTGGGGCTTTGGGTACTGGGGCAATGAGGGAAGGGGGGGACATTAATGTCAGACCTTAGTGAAAAAAAAACACTGCTGGCTGACACTAACAACCAGTGATAGTAATGGTAAGGCTAACACTGCAATAAAGTTTGAAAAAAACACACACACGAAAGACTTTGGGGGTCATTTATTAAGTTGACATATGACAATCTGCAACTTTGCTCCACTCAGGCCAAGTCTAAATAAGTTGGTGTGGCGTGCACGAGGAAGGGGATAGGCTGGCAGGCATGTCTCATTTACCAATTTCTACGCCAGTTTCAGGCATAGAAAAAGGTCTAACTATAAGGCAGCTAAATGTGCCCCTTTGTTTAAAGAAACACTTTCCAACTCCAGCCCTCTTTAACCATTTTATTAATCAAATGAATTCCTCAGTGGCTCTTTGAAGTAGTCTGCCAAATCCACTAGTCTAAAGAGGTGATCTGGAAATCAGACACACACAAAAACATTGCAATAAAAATAATAAATCTGGCTACTTCAGCGGTCTCTGGTGCTTTAGTGCCAGCACACAGTAGTTTTGCCCCCTTAGTGCCCCCCCTTACATTCGTGGTGCCCCTGTATTTTTAATAACATTAAAATCAAAACTCACTTAGCCATGTTGCCCTAATGAATGGAACATCATCCTATCCCCAGCTTGGCTGTAATGGATGAGAGATAGATTAGATCAGTCTGACTTAGGACGAATTTCACTTTCTGGGCTTTGCTGCCACCTATTGGCCAAGCTTTAAAAGTCTGTTGTGCATATAGGCCCTGGAATTGCATATAATTAAAGGGGTTATCCAAGACCTATAATGTCCCCCCCCCCCTATATGCCTGGAACCCTCACACAGATTGTACTCACCTCACTCCCTGGTACCCGCATTGCTTCTGATGCCAGCATGGCTGCCGCTGCATCGTGGGTAACGCTAGGGAGGCTCGTCCCCATCGAAGCCTGCTATACGCTGTCCCCCTTGACGCCGGATGTTTCATCCGTGCAACGGGGAGATGCATCGGCGGCCGTGCCAGCATCAAAAGCTACGCGGGTGCTGAAGAGCAAGGTAAGTGCAATCAGTGTGAAGGGCCCGGACATATGCGAGGGAATTATAGATCTTGGATAACCCCTTTAAGTTATGTTCTGAGCAAGGAACTCCAATGCATAATGAATGCCATATAAGGCTCTAATGGTTCACTGAATGTCCTTCTAAGTCTGACTACATCCGTACACTTCTGGGTCAATATGTTAAGCCCTTAACCCCTTCCTGACGCAGCGATTTTCCATTTTTGCATTTTCATTTTTCGCTTCCTGGAGCCGTTTTTTTTTTTGTTTTTTTTTTCGTTCACATATCCGTATAAAGCCTTGTTTTTGGGGGGACAAATTGTACTTTCTAATGCCACCATTTAATATGGCATACAATGTAGAGGGAAGCTGGAAAAAAAATTCCAAATGGGGTGGAATTGGAAAAAAATCGCAATTCTGCCACAGTTTTATGGGTTTTGTTTTTACTGTGTTCACTATTTGGTAAAAATGACTTCTGCTCTACATTCTCCGGGTCACTTTAATTATGGCAATACCACACTTGTATAGTTTTTCTTGTGTTTTCATTGCCGTATTCTGACCCCATAACTTTTTTAAAGTTATGTCTACGGAGATGTGTGAGGTCTCTTTTTTTCAGATGATCTATGGATTTTTCTAATATCAATATCATTTGTGGTTGTATGACTTTTTAATCACTTTTATAAAAAAATTTAGGTAAGTAAATTGATGAAAAAACTGCAAATGGGCAATTTTTTTTTCCGTTATGCCATTCACCTTATGGGATACGTTATGTATATTTTAATGATAAGGCCTTTTCGCACATGGTAATACCCATAATGTTATTCTTTTTTATTGACTATTTTTATTTTGGGGAAAGGGGGATAATTTGAATTTTTATTTTTATTCTATTTTTCAAAACTTTTTAAACTTTTTTTTTATGTTCCCAATTGGACTCCAACTTGCAATCACCAGATTGCAATTTGGATAGAATAAGGGAATTTGCTCCGTTATTCTATATAGAAATAGGTATTGGTGTTGAGTAGTGTTGATCGAGCACCAAAGTGCTCAGGTGCTCGGGTCGAACACATCGGGATGCTCGGGTGCTCTACCGAGCACCCGAGTATAATGGAAGTCAATGGGAGCACCCGAGCATTAAACCAGGCAACCCCTGCTCTGAAGAGGGGAGGGTGCGTGGTTCATAAGAAAAGGTCAGAAATTGATGGAAACCCCATCAAAACGGTTTGGAAACAGCATTAAGAGGATGGCTGGATGTGTCTTGGACTCCTATTATCTATGACATACAACAGACAACCACACAAAAGCTATATGCCAAAAGCCAGGTATGTGGAAGCCAACAATCTATCTATGAGACAGATCTAACAGTCAGCATACCTTACAATGGCAGCCTTGAGCACTATGAGACATTCCAAACCAGCTCTCATCTGACTGAGAGCCAGTAAGCCTCAAAGTTGCTTCACATCTGTTAAATGGCTAGGGTGGACCTGAGCACCTAGCTCAATATCATTAGGGTGACAAAGTTTTCTGATTGTCCTAACATAATATTCAATAACCTTTCTATACAGTTTTGTCATGTAAAAACTCATTTGCATAAATATGTGCATATGGGAAAGACATGCAAATGAGCAGAATCTGCCTTGTTTTTCAGCTGAAAAACTATTTGCATGGAAAATTCGTGATCTACAATACTCATGATCAGCGCCATCTATTGGATTCATAGTCTTGTCATAAGACTATGAAACCAATAGATGGCGCTGTTCATCTTTTTGGGGCGCTAGTAAGTGGGGCACCCTGCTCAACAGAGTCCACACACCATGTAGCACTCAGCCTATAATAGCCTGCGCTAACACTAAGGTGTATATCGGATTGCTGCTATCATTCACACATCTTCTAGCACTTTATCTGCGGTAATATAAGCTTGCTAGGGTGTATCTGAGGACTATTGCCCTGCTTGTAATGAATAATGAACAGCACCATCTATTGGTTTCATAGTCTTATGACAAGACTATGAATCCAATAGATGGCACTGTTCATGAGTAGTGTAGATCATGAATATTCTAATTGTGAATTTTCCATGCAAAAGGCTGAGTGCAACATGGTGTGTAGACTCTGTTGAGCAGGGTGTCCCACTTACTAGCGCCCCAACAAGATGAACAGCACCATCTATTGGTTTCATAGTCTTATGACAAGACTAATAGTCTTGTCATAAGACTCATAGTCTAATAGTCTTGTCATAAGACTATGAACCCAATAGATGGTGCTGTTCATGACTCATGAACAGCGCCATCTATTGGTTTCATTGTCTTATGACAAGACCATGAATCAAATAGATGGAGTTGTTCATGTGTAGTGTAGATCACACATTTTCCATGCAAATGGTTTTTCAGCTGAAAAACAAGGCAGATTCTGCTCATTTTCATGTCTTTCCCATATGCCCATGTTTATGCAAATGAGTTTTTACATGACAAAACTGTATAGAAAGGTTATTGAATATTATGTTAGGATAATCAGAAAACGTTTTGTCTCCCTAATGATATTGATCTAGGTGCTCAGGTCAACCCAAGCCATCCAACAGATGTGAAGCAACTTTGAGGCTTACTGGCTCTCAGTCAGATGAGAGCTGGTTTGGAATGTCTCATAGTGCTCAAGGCTGCCATTGTAAGGTATGCTGACTGTTATCTGTCTCATGGATAGATAATTGGCTTCCACATACCTGGCTTTTGGCATATCTCCCATTGACTTTCATTGTATTAAATTGTACTCGAGCACCCGCAGTATTCGGCTGAGCACTGCAATGTGCCGAGCATAGCGATGCTTGAGCCGAACAGCAGCTCGGCCGAGCATGCTTGCTCAACACTAGTGTTGAGCAATTGGATCCAGGATCAAAAGTCGATTCACTCCAAACTTCGTTTGAACGCTGTACATTTTTTGCAGGACAAGTTGTATTTTCAAATGGCACCATTTAATTTACTTGTATTGGAAAACTGGAAAAAATTCTTTGTGGGGGGAAACTTGAAAAAAATGTAGTTCTGCCATGCTTTCTTGGGTTTTGTGTTCATGGTGTTCACTGTGCACTAAAAATAACATGGCAGATTTAGTCTGTGCATTAAAGAGGTTGTCCGGTCCCAAAATCAAATTTTTTTTTATGTGCTCCTAACACCCCTCACCATCCATACATATGCCCCCAATACCTGTTTTTTATGTCTGAGCTTTCCTTCCCCCCTGGAAGACATCACCTTATCCTGGCAGATCTGTTTACTTTCTCTCCATTTTGTTTTGTCGAATACATAACTTTATTAAAACACAAGCCTGGCTGCACTGCACAGTGATGAGTCACAGGCTGGACACGCCCCCCACAGTGCTCTGTCTGCAGAATACACCCACTACAACTCCTGTGTCTTTCTACACCCAGACAGGAATCTACTTCTCACCCATTGTCTAAATCCCATTACTGACTGTCCACAGCCTCTGCCCTCACATGTGTATCTAATCCTATCTTGTGTGATACAGCCTGCTGAGCTGTGTATCTAATCCCATCACTGACTGTCTGCAGGCTCTCCCTTCACCATCTCCAGTGTGCGAAAAACAGCTTGAATCAGCAAGTGTCTCCAATCACATCTGTATCTAATCCTATCCTATGTGATACAGCCTGCTGAGCGGTGTATCTAATCCCATCACTGATCGTCCACAGTCTCTTCCCTCACTAACTCCAGAGTGTGATAAACAGCTGGAATTAGCAAGCATATCCAGTCACTAGAGATGGCCTTGCGGTTCTCCCAGCGAACGGTTCGCAGCGAACTTTGCTCATTCGCGGCTCGCCGAACATGCGAACATATGGCGATATTCGCGCCCGCCATATTCTTTTACATTGTACATACCCCCTACCTTATAAATAGACCTGATCTGGCTGCCATTTTACATTCTTTCTTTTGTCAGTGTAGGGAGAAGTTGCTGTGTGGAGCAGGGACAGACTGTTAGTGACACAAATCGCTAGCTAATAGGTCCACAAAAGTCCTTTTAAGGACTGGTATAGGTGTACTATTGTTTGGTGTGCAGTATATAGGGGTGTAATACACTTATAATATACTTTCTAATATAGAAAGCATATTATAGTGGATTTGTATTGTGCAGCATTGTGACTGGTGAGCGGTTCTGCAGCGATACTACAACTACAAAGAGTGACAAACGCAATTAGAAAAAAGTATTCTAACTGGTGTGATAGACCAGTGTCCCCCAAAACGACAGATTGAAGCGGGGTCTTATATAACAATACAGGGAGTGCAGAATTATTAGGCAAGTTGTATTTTTGAGTATTAATTTTATTATTGAACAACAACCATGTTCTCAATGAACCCAAAAAACTCATTAATATCAAAGCTGAATATTTATGGAAGTAGTTTTTAGTTTGTTTTTAGTTTTAGCTATTTTAAGGGGATATCTGTGTGTGCAGGTGACTATTACTGTGCATAATTATTAGGCAACTTAACAAAAAACAAATATATACTCATTTCAATTATTTATTTGTACCAGTGAAACCAATATAACATCTCAACATTCACAAATATACATTTCTGACATTCAAAAACAAAACAAAAACAAATCAGTGACCAATATAGCCACCTTTCTTTGCAAGGACACTCAAAAGCCTGCCATCCATAGATTCTGTCAGTGTTTTGATCTGTTCACCATCAACATTGCGTGCAGCAGCAACCACAGCCTCCCAGACACTGTTCAGAGAGGTGTACTGTTTTCCCTCCTTGTAAATCTCACATTTGATGATGGACCACAGGTTCTCAATGGGGTTCAGATCAGGTGAACAAGGAGGCATGTCATTAGATTTTCTTCTTTTATACCCTTTCTTGCCAGCCACGCTGTGGAGTACTTGGACGCATGTGATGGAGCATTGTCCTGCATGAAAATCATGTTTTTCTTGAAGGATGCAGACTTCTTCCTGTACCACTGCTTGAAGAAGGTGTCTTCCAGAAACTGGCAGTAGGACTGGGAGTTGAGCTTGACTCCATCCTCAACCCAAAAAGGCCCCACAAGCTCATCTTTGATGATACCAGCCCAAACCAGTACTCCACCTCCACCTTGCTGGCGTCTGAGTCGGACTGGAGCTCTCTGCCCTTTACCAATCCAGCCACGGGCCCATCCATCTGGCCCATCAAGACTCACTCTCATTTCATCAGTCCATAAAACCTTAGAAAAATCAGTCTTGAGATATTTCTTGGCCCAGTCTTGACGTTTCAGCTTGTGTGTCTTGTTCAGTGGTGGTCGTCTTTCAGCCTTTCTTACCTTGGCCATGTCTCTGAGTATTGCACACCTTGTGCTTTTGGGCACTCCAGTGATGTTGCAGCTCTGAAATATGGCCAAACTGGTCGCAAGTGGCATCTTGGCAGCTGCACGCTTGACTTTTCTCAGTTCATGGGCAGTTATTTTGCGCCTTGGTTTTTCCACACGCTTCTTGCGACCCTGTTGACTATTTTGAATGAACAGCTTGATTTTTCGATGATCACGCTTCAGAAGCTTTGCAATTTTAAGAGTGCTGCATCCCTCTGCAAGATATCTCACTATTTTTGACTTTTCTGAGCCTGTCAAGTCCTTCTTTTGACCCATTTTGCCAAAGGAAAGGAAGTTGCCTAATAATTATGCACACCTAATATAGGGTGTTGATGTCATTAGACCACACCCCTTCTCATTACAGAGATGCACATCACCTAATATGCTTAATTGGTAGTAGGCTTTCGAGCCTATACAGCTTGGAGTAAGACAACATGCATAAAGAGGATGATGTGGTCAAAATACTCATTTGCCTAATAATTCTGCACGCAGTGTATACTTTCATAATAGTGTATTTGGGTACTCCAGAAATTTAGCCTGTTTTGCTGCGTTCCGTCTGCTACACACAGTGACAAACTTTACTTGAAAAAAAGTATTATAACTGGTGTGATATACCAGTGGCCCCCCAAAACGACAGATTGAAGCGGGGTGTTATATAACAATATACTTTCATAATAGTGTATTTGGGTACTGCAGAATTTTTGCCTGTTTTGCTGCGTTCCCTCTGCTACACACAGTGACAAATGTTACTGGAAAAAAGTATTATAACTGGTGTGAAAGACCAATGGCCCCTCAAAACGACAGATTGAAGCGGGGTGTTATATAACAATATACTCTCATAATAGTGTATTTGGGTACTGCAGAAATTTAGCCTGTTTTGCTGCGTTCCGTCTGCTACACACAGTGACAAATGTTACTGGAAAAAAAGTATTATAACTGGTGTGATAGACCAGTGGCCCCCCAAAATGACAGATTGAAGCGGGGTGTTATATAACAATATACTTTCATAATAGTGTATTTGGGTACTCCAGAAATTTTGCCTGTTTTGATGCGTTCCCTCTGCTACACACAGTGACAAACTTTACTTGAAAAAAAGTATTATAACTGGTGTGATATACCAGTGGCCCCCCAAAACGACAGATTGAAGCGGGGTGTTATATAACAATATACTTTCATAATAGTGTATTTGGGTACTGCAGAATTTTTGCCTGTTTTGCTGCGTTCCCTCTGCTACACACAGTGACAAATGTTACTGGAAAAAAAGTATTATAACTGGTGTGATAGACCAGTGGCCCCCCAAAATGACAGATTGAAGCGGGGTGTTATATAACAATATACTTTCATAATAGTGTATTTGGGTACTCCAGAAATTTTGCCTGTTTTGATGCGTTCCCTCTGCTACACACAGTGACAAACTTTACTTGAAAAAAAGTATTATAACTGGTGTGATATACCAGTGGCCCCCCAAAACGACAGATTGAAGCGGGGTGTTATATAACAATATACTTTCATAATAATGTATTTGGGTACTGCAGAATTTTTGCCTGTTTTGCTGCGTTCCCTCTGCTACACACAGTGACAAATGTTACTGGAAAAAAGTATTATAACTGGTGTGAAAGACCAATGGCCCCTCAAAACGACAGATTGAAGCGGGGTGTTATATAACAATATACTCTCATAATAGTGTATTTGGGTACTGCAGAAATTTAGCCTGTTTTGCTGCGTTCCGTCTGCTACACACAGTGACAAATGTTACTGGAAAAAAAGTATTATAACTGGTGTGATAGACCAATGGCCCCCCAAAACGACAGATTGAAGCAGGGTGTTATATAACAATATACTTTCATAATAGTGTATTTGGGTACTGCAGAAATTTAGCCTCTTTCGCTGCGTTACCTCTGCTACACACAGTGACAAATGTTACTGGACAAAAAGTATTATAACTGGTGTGATAGACTAGTGGACCCCCAAAACGACAGATTGAAGCGGGGTGTTATATACCCTCTTTCACATACACTGCGCTTCTCTAGAGACTTTTGTCACAGGGTCATTTAAAAAATGACAGGCAGAGGAAGAGGCAGGCCCTTGCGCAGGGTTGGTAGGGGTTGGGCAGGAGCACCGGGCCGGAGCTAAAGTGGGAAGTTGCAGAAGGTGCGTTCGATTACGTCAAAGGACGCACCAGACTTGGTTGAGTGGCTCACTCAGCCTTCAGCTTCTGCACCATCCTCATCCTCTCTATCTGCACCCTCTTCACTCTCTGCTGTGTGCACCCCCAAAGACACCACCATCAACCTCACCATCACCATTTACCCTCCGCTTGAATCACAGGAATTATTTTCCGATCCATCACAAGACATTTCCGATGCTCAGTCATTCTTGGCATCGGATCAGGGAGAGGAGGTAGCAACGGCCGCCACTCAGCAATCTGACGACAGGACCCAGATCAGCCCAAGGAGGTTGGTCCCCGCTGTTGCTGCCTACTCCAAGAGCTCTAATGTTAGTGGTGGGGAAGGTGACGTCGATGATGACGTGTCTATGGACGTCACGTGGGTGCCCACAAGAGAGGAAGAGGAGGGGAGTCCAGAGGGAGAGATGGACCAGCAGAAAGGGAGGAGAAGCAGGCAGAACTTACATTGCACAGGAGGGACAAACCAGACTGCTAATGTATCAGGAGCGAGCCATCAACCATGTACTGTCACATTTGGCGCTCCCAGGACGCTGGCTGTGCAGTGTGCGCTGATGACAATAGTGTTGCCATCTGCAGTCTTTGCAGTCAACGCATAAGTCGCGGTAAGCCCAACACTCACCTAGGGACGACCGCCTTAAGAAGGCACCTGGCCTCCCATCACCGAGCCCAGTGGGAGCAATGCCGTCAGAATCCACAAACCCACACTCCAGGCTCTCACTGTCCAGCCTCTTCTCCTTCTCCTCTCTCCTCACAATTGTCCTCAACTCCACCTTCCATCATGCCGTCCTCACGTTTTTCTGGAAAAAGGCAGGCTTCCGTGGCCCAAATGTTTGAGCGTAAAAAAATGATGACGCCGGATAACCCTCTTGCCCAACGGTTGACCGCTGGCTTGTCGGAACAGATAGCCCACCAACTACTGCCATATAAACTGGAGGACTCGGAGGCCTTCCGAAAATTTGTGGCCATTGGAGCACCGCAATGGAAGGTCCCAGGAAGGAAATATTTCTCCCACTAGGGCATCCCAGAGCTATATGGCCACGTTCAGTGGCAAGTGAATGTATCTCTGGCACACAGTGTTGGTGCTAAGATACATCTGACCACAGACACGTGGTCTAGCAAACTTTTACTGCCCACTGGGTGAACCTTCTGACGGCCGTCAAGCATGTAACCGTGGCACCCGTGTAGATTTGGTTTTACCGCCATGGATTGCATGCAGGCCTGCCTCTTCTTCTCCTCCTACTCCATCCTCCCTCTCCTCCTCGGCTGACTCCTCCTTTTCCGCTGCTACTGTCTCTTCCGCTGCGCCGCCCAAAATCCCCAGAATCTGCTGTGCTGCGTCTGTTGTGTCTGGAAGCAAAGAGCCACACTGGTCCTGCACTCCTTTCAGCTTTGTGTTCACAGGCAGATCAGTGGCTAACACCACTCAATTTGGTAAAGTGGTGTGCGACAACGGTGCCAATCTGCTGAGCGCTCTGAAACGGGGCAAAATTACACACGTGCCATGCAGGGCACACGTCCTGAACTTGGTCGTGCAGCGATTCGTTGTCAAATACCCTGGGGTCCAGGACGTCTTTCGGCAGGCCAGGAAAATCTTGGGCCATTTCAGAGTATCTTACACGGCCATGGCTCGCCTTGCTGACATTCAGCGGCGACACATCCTGCCCATCAGACGTCTTATTTGTGACTGCCCGACGCGATGGAACTCAGCTGTCACGGATGTATTAGGGGAGAACACCAAAAGACAACAAGAAGGAAGGGAAAAGACACTAGGCCACACCGCTAGGGAAAGAAAAGGGTCACCACCTATAAAACCCTGCTCCTGGCCCTAACTCCTATACGTATGGGCACCTCTCAATGGTAGAGATGCCCATACACAGGAACCTAGAAAACCCTGGTGTCCCTCGGGTGCCCTAATGGTAATGACAGGGCAGAGACAACCCGCTCCTTCCCTGGTGAAGGAACCAGCGTCTCGCTGAGACCTAGTAAACAACAAAGGTGGGGGGAATACAAAATACAACAAGCGGAACACTTAACTTCTGAGGCTGATGGATGATGGATGAACAGGACTTCAACTAGAACCCCACTCTAGCTCTTCCAAAAACCAAATGAAGCTATCCAGAGCAAGGAGTGATGGGTAAAGTCAGACTAAATAGGGGAAGGTAAAGGTCACATGATCCACACCTGAACAGGAGGTGTGGACATACAAGCAACACACAGACAAAGTGAAACCAAAAGAGGCTGTCAGATCACTAACATGCAGATAATCTTTCAGACCTTCTCAAACCTGTCACCGGTGTGACAGTACCCCCCCTTCTACGGGTGATCTCCGGGCACCCAGGACTGACCTTATCAGGATGAGCCCTGTAGAATGCTCTCACCAGACGACTAGCATTAACATCGGTCGCTGGAACCCACATCCTCTCCTCTGGTCCGTACCCTCTCCAATGAACGAGATACTGGAGGGATCTCCGGAGAACTCGGGAGTACACAATCCTGCTGATCTGAAATTCTAAATTGCCGCCCACCATGACAGGAGCGGGAGGCAAGGAGGACGGCTCAACAGGTTCAACACATTTCTTTAACAACGATTTATGAAATACGTTATGGATTTTCAATGCCTGAGGAAGTTCATGACGGAAGGCTACAGGGTTAACAATGGCAGTGATCTTATATGGACCAATAAATCTTGGTCCCAACTTCCAAGAAGGCACCTTAAGTTTAATGTTTCTTGTAGACAGCCACACAGAATCACCCACTCTCAGGTCCGGACCACTCATACATCTCCTGTCAACTGCACGCTTATACCTGTTACCCATCTTTTCCAGGTTATTTTGGATTTTCCGCCAAATAGAAGACAAAGAAGAGGAAAATCGTTCCTCCTCAAGAACGCCTGAATTATGAGCACCAGAAAATGTACCAAACTGTGGATGGAACCCATATGCCCCAAAAAACGGCGACTTATCAGTGGATTCCTTTCTACGGTTATTTATAGCAAACTCAGCTAACAACAAAAATGAAGACCACTCTTTCTGATTCTCTGAAACAAAACATCTCAGTAAGTCTCCAGATTCTGATTAGTGCGCTCCGTCTGTCCATTCGACTAAGGATGAAAAGCAGAAGAGATGGACAATTGTACACCCAGACGAGTACTGAACGCTCTCCAGAATCTGGAAACAAACTGAGTCCCTCTATCGGACACCACATCAGAGGGAATGCCATGTAGTTTCACGATGTAGTCGACAAATACCTGCGCAAGAGTTTTAGCATTGGGTAGACTAGGTAATGCAATAAAGTGTGCCATTTTACTAAAACAATCAACAACCACCAGAATCACGGTCTTTCCCAAAGAATTCGGTAAATCCGTGATAAAATCCATGGACAAATGGGTCCAAGGTCTGGACGGGATGGGCAATGGAAGCCGAGATCCGGAAGGCCGAGTATGTGTCACCTTAGCTTGTGCACAGGTACCACAGGCTGACACATAGTCCTCAATACACTTACGCAACCCCGGCCACCAGAATCTGCGAGAGATGAGATCGACAGTCTATCTGCTCCCAGGGTGCCCAGCAAGCACCGTACAGTGATGTTCCTCGAACACCTTGTGACGTAATTTGGAGGGAACAAACAATTTCCCCTGACGACAAAAGAGTCCGGAGCATCATCCTGTGCCTCCAACACCCTGGCCTCGAGATCTGGATAAAGAGCGGATATAACTACCCCTTCAGATAAAATGGGACTAGGGTCATTAGACTCACCCCTTCCCCACAGGAAAGCTACGTGACAAAGCATCCGCCTTGACGTTCTTAACCCCAGTGCGGTAAGTGACGATGAAGTTAAATCTGATGAAAAACAATGACCATCTGGCCTGCCTTGGGTTCAGTTGCTTAGCCGCCTCCAAGTAGGCCAGATTCTTGTGATTCGTAATTACAGTAATAGGATGAATTGCTTCTTCCAACCAATGCCGCCATTCCTCGAACGCCAACTTAATGGCCAGCAATTCCCTATTCCCCACATCATAATTCCTTTCAGCAGTCGAGAGTTTTTAAGAAAAAAATGCACATGGGCGCCATTTACTGGGTGAAGGACCCTGCAACAATATTGCTCCTACCCCAACCTCAGACGCGTCAACCTCAACAATAAATGGCTGAGACACGTCCGGTTGCACCAGAATAGGGGCCGAAGCAAAACATTCTTTTACAGCAGAAAAGGCCTGTAATGCCGCATCAGACCTGATAGAAATATCAGCACCCTTCCTAGTCATGTCTGTTAAAGATTTAACCACCAATGAATAGTTCAAGATAAATTTAGGGTAGTAGTTAGTAAACCCAAAAAACCGCATAAGCTCTTTCAGATTTTCGGGTCGATCCCAGTCCAACACGGCACAGACCTTCTCGGGATCCATACGAAAATGTGAGGATGAGAGCAGGTAACCCAGAAATTGCACTTCCTGTACAGCAAATACACACTTTTCCATCTTAGCATACAACAAGGTATTAGTTATACCAACACACAGTAAAGATGCGTTTGCGGTATATATTCACACCCAAATAAAGCAGTAATGTATTGTGAATAGGATTTTAAAACATAACATTTACTAATTCATTTAAAATAAATGCCACTTGGTGAGAAACATATAAGACAATACACCTCCACAATAGCATAAGGTGAATAAAGGGTGGATCTTACCCCGTTTGGTGGGTTCCACGACCTGTGGAGGGTGGTTCAAGTGATAGATGGACAACCGGAACCTGTGTGACCAAGGTGCTGATGTCTATAGGCAATATGGCACTCCTATACAACCCTATTGTGTCTTGCCTACCTAGGTAAAGGTGGGGGGCTGTTTGAGCGACTGCCTAGCACACATGGAGCACCCGCCCCGACAGGGGCGACCCCATACCGATCCTGTCCCTCAGTATGGGCCTTGTGCTATATTAACCCTAATTACAGAGCCCTACATGCCATGTTTCGGTCCTAGACTCCAGACCTCATCAGGGGACTTCACAGAAGTATTCAGGGATAACTAGAAACAAATTAACAAACACACACTAAATATAGGTCACATATAAAACCGAGTTTCCAATATTAGTAAAAATGGTTACAAACTCAGGTTACTTACTGAAAGAAGGTCGTTTTTGCCTCCTACTTTCAAACCGGATCTATGGTGTATCAAATCCGAGCCTTAGCATGAGAAGTGTCCCAAGCAAGTGCTGTGTCTCACCTCAAATAGTGGCGATTTGGGTGAGCAATTTGTGGTTAATACTCACCTCCTTATATTACCCCACTTCCCAGTAGGTGTACGCCCCCCTGAAAACCTAACTCACCTGTCCATAACAGTCACAGCATCTGTGACTGCTTGTGGAACGCACGCCGCTCGCGTGCGTTCCACCTGACCGGAAGTTGTCATCACATGGTGCGGGCTGACCGGAAGTGAGGTAAGGACCTGCTTCCAAGCATCGCCCGTTACATGGCAACCACTGGAACACTGCCCTGACGCCGCAAATGATACTTTGCAGACAATTTTTATGCTTGCTGAATCGCAATATGGATATTTACTGGCAGGATATCCAAATACATGCCTCAGCTCCGCTGCAATTGCGGCAGATAACCAAGGGAAGATTTCATTATGCTACACCTAGCAGTGTTATGTTAAGTGGCATCTTCCCGTTCATTAACCACAGCATGCCCAACATGCTCAAACTCTGGAGCATGTGCGCATATACAGTAATTTGAACAGAGAGATATCATCACATATATTGAACATGGCCCTCATTCTTGTATATCATATGAGACTATGTCACACCGTATGTGTGTGGCACAGAGTCATATAAAACAGCTATAATTTTGTTGCTCGTTTAGACCGGAGGGGTGGACTGTCTTAAGGTAGAAAATCCACTTTGCTTCACATTGAAGGATTCTCCTATCCAAATCCCCACGTCTAATACCCGGCTTGATTTTTTCGATACCCATGAAGGAAAGACAATCAAGTCTTCCATCATGTTCAGTGTTCACATGTCTAGACACAGATGTATCTCTAGCATTTTTAATGTCACCGACATGTTCTCCTATCCTCCTCCTTAATTCTCTGACTGTCTTTCCAACATATTCTTTCCCACAGATGCATGTAATTTTGTAGATTACTCCCATACTTCTGCAATTGATGAAATCAGTTACAGTGTATGTTTTACCTGTGTTATTGCTCCTGAATGTTTTAGCCTTGGTCATGAAGGGGCACGCCATGCACCCTCCACATTTGTGGTTGCCACTAATCCCTCTCTCAAGCCATGTTTTTTTGGGGGCTGCTGGTATATGGTGGCTATGTACCACAAGGTCACGGATACTCCTACCGCGCCTGTAGGTGATGCTGGGGCGCTCCTTTATGACCTTGCAAATATCACGGTCCATCCGTAGTACGTGCCAGTGTCTCGAAATGATGTCTCTAACTGCAGACGAGCAGCCGTTATACGTACTAATAAGACGAATCTCTCTGTCTTCCTTGCTTCCATTACTTCTAGGAACCTCTTTTCGGGGGGTGAGAAGTGACACTCTATCACTACCTAGGGCATTCTGGTATGCTGGTGTCAATACACCTGCCGGGTAGCCCCGATCCAAAAATCTAGTTCTCAGATCTTTGGCCCGTGTGACAAAATCCGAGCGTTTGGAGCAATTCCTCCTTAGTCGCAGGTATTGACCCCGCGGTATTCCCTTCCTGAGGGGGTATGGGTGACTACTTTCCCACCTCAGGAGGGAATTAGTGGAGGTGGGTTTACGATAGATTGTAGTCTCCAATCGACCGCTCGGATTTATGCCCACGCAAATATCCAAAAATGGAAGTTGGGATGGATGGCACTCTGATGTAAGGTGTAGGCCTATCTCGTTCGCATTTAATAGTTGGACCCAATCAGAGAAAGTCTCCATACTCCCTTTCCAGATGACAAACACGTCGTCTATGAAGCGTGCCCACTTTTGAACACACTGCAGTTCTACCATAGACTCATCTTTGAATACTAAGGTATTCTCCCACCAGCCTAGGAACAGATTTGCATACGATGGGGCACAAGGGCTCCCCATCGCAGTGCCCCTGAGCTGGTGGTAGAATTGACCATTGAATAGGAAATAATTCCTCGTCAATGAGAACTCAAGCAATTCAAGTATAAAATCAATGTGGGCCTGGAAGTGTTTTCCTCTTGTAGATAAAAAGTATGATGCTGCATATAGACCGCACTTGTGTGGGATTGAGGAGTATAGTGCCTCCACATCTACACTACCTAATATGCAGCCCTCATCAAGATGGATCCCTTCCAGTTGCCTAAGGAGATCACCCGTGTCTTTAACATGGGAGGAGAGGGAGAGGACAAAAGGAGCCAGGATTCGGTCTATGTATACTCCCAGGTTTTGACTAAGGCTGTCCACCCCCGATACTATCGGTCGCCCTTTTAGGGGCACACAGCCCTTGTGAACCTTCGGGAGGCTATAGAATGTAGCATTTTGTGGACACTGGGGATACAGGAAATCGTATTCTTCCTGATCAATAAGTTTAGCAAATTTTGCTTTATCTAGAATGTTTTTAAGTTCTTTTTTATACACCACAGTAGGGTCCACATGAAGGATTTCATAGCAATCACGAGGGGCCAGTAGGTTCATACACATTGATTCATAAGCCTTTGTACTCAAGATGACGGTGTTACCACCTTTATCCGATGGTTTAATAACAATGTTTTTGTTTTTGGACAAACTGTCCAATCCACACAGTTCATCTTGAGTACAATTGTTTGGTGCTGAGTACAAGTGAGTAGTCTCCAGATCGGTGCTGACCAATTTGAGGAACACATCCACACAGTTGGTCTCACCTAAGGGGGGCATCATTTTACTCTTGTTCTTTAAACATGAAAAGGGACCCTCACCTGGAGCCGGTTCGTTAGCAGTGGTTAAACTTTGTAGAAGCCTAACATCTGCTACCATATCCACAGGGACACCCATCTCTATACTTTGTTTCCTCTCAAGGTTACAGAAGTGCTTGTACCACCGCAATTTCCGTGCAAAGAGATGCAAGTCCACTGTGGTTTTAAAAGGATTGTATTTGGACGTTGGGACAAAGGAGAGACCCCTTTCAAGGACCCTTGTTTCCGTATTGGTTAAGGTATGAGATGATAGATTGATTATTTTTGGGCCGGAATGGATCCCACTCCCTGTGGTTGCTGTTGTGCTCGATTCCTTAGGGGATAGGTCGAGCTCTGGTCTAAAAAACCTGCTCCTCTATTGTAGGATCCTCCCCGGTTTTGGTTTCTTCTACCTCTGCCTCTACCTTTATTTATATTTTTACGGTTCCCTGTATATTGTTCTTTATCTGATTCTGACAGGTCTGTTTCTGTTGATGAAAAGTCTGTATCTCTTTCAGTTAACCTCCTTCTATCAAATGTTTGTACATATACTTTATTTTCTTTAAAATCGGCCAAATCTCGGTTAAATTGTTTGTGTTTACGCTCTTTGAGGTGGTATTGAAATTTGTCCAAAGAGGTCTGAAGTTGTTTCTCCTTTGTCCCAAAGTCCGTCTCCTGTGAAAAGGACTGAGTAATAGCAATTTGATCTCTTAGTTTAGTATCCAGATTAATCAGAGTCTGCCGTTCCTGCTCAATGAGCAGTCTCATGAACCTCAATGAGCTATTAGTGGCCTCCAGCTCCCATTTACTCATAAGGGAGGTATTTCTACACCTGGTTGCTGGGGTCAGATTAATTCGTAAACCCCGTGGGACAATGTTGTTTTCTAGATAGTGTTCCAGACTTTGTACTTCCCACCAAGATACTATCTGCTCTTTATACACCTTTTCCAATTCCTTAAAGGATGCCCCATAAGATGGAATGTATTTTTTCTGACAGAATGCTCTGTCAGAAAAAACCTCTTTGGCTTCTGTCAGCCAACTACCAGAGTCGAAGCCAGTACTCAAAAATCCTGCCATATCCAAAAGTATACAAATAACATGGTATTAGTTATACCAACACACAGTAAAGATGCGTTTGCGGTATATATTCACACCCAAATAAAGCAGTAATGTATTGTGAATAGGATTTTAAAACATAACATTTACTAATTCATTTAAAATAAATGCCACTTGGTGAGAAACATTTATTTTAAATGAATTAGTAAATGTTATGTTTTAAAATCCTATTCACAATACATTACTGCTTTATTTGGGTGTGAATATATACCGCAAACGCATCTTTACTGTGTGTTGGTATAACTAATACCTTGTTATTTGTATACTTTTGGATATGGCAGGATTTTTGAGTACTGGCTTCGACTCTGGTAGTTGGCTGACAGAAGCCAAAGAGGTTTTTTCTGACAGAGCATTCTGTCAGAAAAAAATACATTCCATCTTATGGGGCATCCTTTAAGGAATTGGAAAAGGTGTATAAAGAGCAGATAGTATCTTGGTGGGAAGTACAAAGTCTGGAACACTATCTAGAAAACAACATTGTCCCACGGGGTTTACGAATTAATCTGACCCCAGCAACCAGGTGTAGAAATACCTCCCTTATGAGTAAATGGGAGCTGGAGGCCACTAATAGCTCATTGAGGTTCATGAGACTGCTCATTGAGCAGGAACGGCAGACTCTGATTAATCTGGATACTAAACTAAGAGATCAAATTGCTATTACTCAGTCCTTTTCACAGGAGACGGACTTTGGGACAAAGGAGAAACAACTTCAGACCTCTTTGGACAAATTTCAATACCACCTCAAAGAGCGTAAACACAAACAATTTAACCGAGATTTGGCCGATTTTAAAGAAAATAAAGTATATGTACAAACATTTGATAGAAGGAGGTTAACTGAAAGAGATACAGACTTTTCATCAACAGAAACAGACCTGTCAGAATCAGATAAAGAACAATATACAGGGAACCGTAAAAATATAAATAAAGGTAGAGGCAGAGGTAGAAGAAACCAAAACCGGGGAGGATCCTACAATAGAGGAGCAGGTTTTTTAGACCAGAGCTCGACCTATCCCCTAAGGAATCGAGCACAACAGCAACCACAGGGAGTGGGATCCATTCCGGCCCAAAAATAATCAATCTATCATCTCATACCTTAACCAATACGGAAACAAGGGTCCTTGAAAGGGGTCTCTCCTTTGTCCCAACGTCCAAATACAATCCTTTTAAAACCACAGTGGACTTGCATCTCTTTGCACGGAAATTGCGGTGGTACAAGCACTTCTGTAACCTTGAGAGGAAACAAAGTATAGAGATGGGTGTCCCTGTGGATATGGTAGCAGATGTTAGGCTTCTACAAAGTTTAACCACTGCTAACGAACCGGCTCCAGGTGAGGGTCCCTTTTCATGTTTAAAGAACAAGAGTAAAAGGATGCCCCCCTTAGGTGAGACCAACTGTGTGGATGTGTTCCTCAAATTGGTCAGCACCGATCTGGAGACTACTCACTTGTACTCAGCACCAAACAATTGTACTCAAGATGAACTGTGTGGATTGGACAGTTTGTCCAAAAACAAAAACATTGTTATTAAACCATCGGATAAAGGTGGTAACACCGTCATCTTGAGTACAAAGGCTTATGAATCAATGTGTATGAACCTACTGGCCCCTCGTGATTGCTATGAAATCCTTCATGTGGACCCTACTGTGGTGTATAAAAAAGAACTTAAAAACATTCTAGATAAAGCAAAATTTGCTAAACTTATTGATCAGGAAGAATACGATTTCCTGTATCCCCAGTGTCCACAAAATGCTACATTCTATAGCCTCCCGAAGGTTCACAAGGGCTGTGTGCCCCTAAAAGGGCGACCGATAGTATCGGGGGTGGACAGCCTTAGTCAAAACCTGGGAGTATACATAGACCGAATCCTGGCTCCTTTTGTCCTCTCCCTCTCCTCCCATGTTAAAGACACGGGTGATCTCCTTAGGCAACTGGAAGGGATCCATCTTGATGAGGGCTGCATATTAGGTAGTGTAGATGTGGAGGCACTATACTCCTCAATCCCACACAAGTGCGGTCTATATGCAGCATCATACTTTTTATCTACAAGAGGAAAACACTTCCAGGCCCACATTGATTTTATACTTGAATTGCTTGAGTTCTCATTGACGAGGAATTATTTCCTATTCAATGGTCAATTCTACCACCAGCTCAGGGGCACTGCGATGGGGAGCCCTTGTGCCCCATCGTATGCAAATCTGTTCCTAGGCTGGTGGGAGAATACCTTAGTATTCAAAGATGAGTCTATGGTAGAACTGCAGTGTGTTCAAAAGTGGGCACGCTTCATAGACGACGTGTTTGTCATCTGGAAAGGGAGTATGGAGACTTTCTCTGATTGGGTCCAACTATTAAATGCGAACGAGATAGGCCTACACCTTACATCAGAGTGCCATCCATCCCAACTTCCATTTTTGGATATTTGCGTGGGCATAAATCCGAGCGGTCGATTGGAGACTACAATCTATCGTAAACCCACCTCCACTAATTCCCTCCTGAGGTGGGAAAGTAGTCACCCATACCCCCTCAGGAAGGGAATACCGCGGGGTCAATACCTGCGACTAAGGAGGAATTGCTCCAAACGCTCGGATTTTGTCACACGGGCCAAAGATCTGAGAACTAGATTTTTGGATCGGGGCTACCCGGCAGGTGTATTGACACCAGCATACCAGAATGCCCTAGGTAGTGATAGAGTGTCACTTCTCACCCCCCGAAAAGAGGTTCCTAGAAGTAATGGAAGCAAGGAAGACAGAGAGATTCGTCTCATTAGTACGTATAACGGCTGCTCGTCTGCAGTTAGAGACATCATTTCGAGACACTGGCACGTACTACGGATGGACCGTGATATTTGCAAGGTCATAAAGGAGCGCCCCAGCATCACCTACAGGCGCGGTAGGAGTATCCGTGACCTTGTGGTACATAGCCACCATATACCAGCAGCCCCCAAAAAAACATGGCTTGAGAGAGGGATTAGTGGCAACCACAAATGTGGAGGGTGCATGGCGTGCCCCTTCATGACCAAGGCTAAAACATTCAGGAGCAATAACACAGGTAAAACATACACTGTAACTGATTTCATCAATTGCAGAAGTATGGGAGTAATCTACAAAATTACATGCATCTGTGGGAAAGAATATGTTGGAAAGACAGTCAGAGAATTAAGGAGGAGGATAGGAGAACATGTCGGTGACATTAAAAATGCTAGAGATACATCTGTGTCTAGACATGTGAACACTGAACATGATGGAAGACTTGATTGTCTTTCCTTCATGGGTATCGAAAAAATCAAGCCGGGTATTAGACGTGGGGATTTGGATAGGAGAATCCTTCAATGTGAAGCAAAGTGGATTTTCTACCTTAAGACAGTCCACCCCTCCGGTCTAAACGAGCAACAAAATTATAGCTGTTTTATATGACTCTGTGCCACACACATACGGTGTGACATAGTCTCATATGATATACAAGAATGAGGGCCATGTTCAATATATGTGATGATATCTCTCTGTTCAAATTACTGTATATGCGCACATGCTCCAGAGTTTGAGCATGTTGGGCATGCTGTGGTTAATGAACGGGAAGATGCCACTTAACATAACACTGCTAGGTGTAGCATAATGAAATCTTCCCTTGGTTATCTGCCGCAATTGCAGCGGAGCTGAGGCATGTATTTGGATATCCTGCCAGTAAATATCCATATTGCGATTCAGCAAGCATAAAAATTGTCTGCAAAGTATCATTTGCGGCGTCAGGGCAGTGTTCCAGTGGTTGCCATGTAACGGGCGATGCTTGGAAGCAGGTCCTTACCTCACTTCCGGTCAGCCCGCACCATGTGATGACAACTTCCGGTCAGGTGGAACGCACGCGAGCGGCGTGCGTTCCACAAGCAGTCACAGATGCTGTGACTGTTATGGACAGGTGAGTTAGGTTTTCAGGGGGGCGTACACCTACTGGGAAGTGGGGTAATATAAGGAGGTGAGTATTAACCACAAATTGCTCACCCAAATCGCCACTATTTGAGGTGAGACACAGCACTTGCTTGGGACACTTCTCATGCTAAGGCTCGGATTTGATACACCATAGATCCGGTTTGAAAGTAGGAGGCAAAAACGACCTTCTTTCAGTAAGTAACCTGAGTTTGTAACCATTTTTACTAATATTGGAAACTCGGTTTTATATGTGACCTATATTTAGTGTGTGTTTGTTAATTTGTTTCTAGTTATCCCTGAATACTTCTGTGAAGTCCCCTGATGAGGTCTGGAGTCTAGGACCGAAACATGGCATGTAGGGCTCTGTAATTAGGGTTAATATAGCACAAGGCCCATACTGAGGGACAGGATCGGTATGGGGTCGCCCCTGTCGGGGCGGGTGCTCCATGTGTGCTAGGCAGTCGCTCAAACAGCCCCCCACCTTTACCTAGGTAGGCAAGACACAATAGGGTTGTATAGGAGTGCCATATTGCCTATAGACATCAGCACCTTGGTCACACAGGTTCCGGTTGTCCATCTATCACTTGAACCACCCTCCACAGGTCGTGGAACCCACCAAACGGGGTAAGATCCACCCTTTATTCACCTTATGCTATTGTGGAGGTGTATTGTCTTATATGTTTCTCACCAAGTGGCATTTATTTTAAATGAATTAGTAAATATTATGTTTTAAAATCCTATTCACAATACATTACTGCTCCATCTTAGCATACAACTTATTCTCTCTTTGGATCTGTAACACCTGTCTCACATGATTCTGATGAGTCTCCATATTAGGCGAATAAATTAGTATGTCATCAAGGTATACAACGACAGACCTGCCCACCAGATGATGAAAGATGTCATTGACAAAGTGTTGAAAAACCGCAGGAGCATTGGTTAACCTAAAGGGCATGACCAGGTTTTCAAAAGGACACTAAGGGGTATTAAATGCGGTCTTCCACTCATCCCCCTCCTTGATCCTTACCAGATTATATGCCCCCCTCAGATCCAATTTAGAGAACACCTTGGCACCGACAATCTGACTAAACAAATCTGGAATCAAAGGAAGGGGGTAAGGATCACGGACGGTAATACGATTGAGCTCACGGAAGTCCAGACATGGTCTCAGGGTACCATCCTTTTTTTTTACAAAGAAAAATCCAGCAGCCACTGGGGACTTGGATGGTCTAATATGTCCCTTTGCCAAACTCTCGGTGATATACTCTCACATAGCCTTTCTTTCGGGTTCCGAAAGATTATACAACCGAGATTTGGGCAATTTAGCTCCGGGAATAAGATTGATGGGACAGTCATACTCCCGGTGTGGAGGCAACTCCTGATTACCACTCTCAGAAAACACATCAGAAAATTCAGAAGTGAACGAGGGTACAGTTTTAGTGGTAACCATAGAGAACGATGCATTGAGACAGTTGTCCATGCAAAAATCACTCCAATCGAGAATCTGTCTCGCTTGCCAATCGATGTTAGAGTTATGTTTGCTTAACCATGGTAAGCCCAACACCAATGGAGCAGGCAGACCCTCCAACACATAACAGGAGATAGATTCCTGATGCAAATCACCCACTCTTAAATGAATGTCATTCACTACCTGCGACAGGCATTTTTGTGCAGAGTCAATTGCAAAGACAGAAATACTATTCTCGAATGCATTAGTAGTAGAGATGTCCCGAACTATTCACCGGCGAATAGTTCCCCGCGAACATAGCTTGTTCGCGTTCGCCGCGGCGGGCGAACATATGCGATGTTCGGTCCGCCCCCTATTCGTCATCATTGTGTAAACTTTGACCCTGTACCTCACAGTCAGCAGACACATTCCAGCCAATCAGCATCATACCCTCCCTCCCAGACCCTCCCACCTCCTGGACAGCATCCATTTTAGATTCATTCGGAAGCTGCAGTGTCACAAATTTGACTAAGTTGTAATCGCAATGCGATTAATACAGGTTATATTAATCGCATTGCGAATTCAACTTAGAGCTGGTTGTTGTATTGCTAGAATATAACGAAGATTGAGAATATATATTTGTTATATTCGTCAATTCTAGCAATACAACCATTAGGAACTCAGATCTAAGTTGTGATCGCAATGCGATTTCAACTTAGAGCTGCGTTCCTGATGACCCTGTACCTCACAGTCAGCAGACACATTCCAGCCAATCAGCAGCAGACCCTCCCTCCCAGACCCTCCCACCTCCTGGACAGCATCCATTTTAGATTAATTCGGAAACTGCAGTCTTAGTGAGAGGAGGGACAGTGTAGCTGCTGATGATTTAATAGGGAAATCGATAGCTAGGCTAGTGTATTCAGTGTCCACTACAGTCCTGAAGGACTCATCTGATCTCTGCTGTAAGGACAGAACCCCAAAAAGCCCTTTTTAGGGCTAGAACATCAGTCTGCTTTTTTTTTTTTTTTTTTCTGTGTAATCTAATTGCAGTTGCCTGCCTGCCAGCGTGTGTGTCAGGCTAACAGCGTATACTGTGCCCACTTGCCCAGTGCCACCACTCATATCTGGTGTCACAAAAGCTTGCATTTAAAAAAAGAAATAAAAATTTTTGACTGTGAAATAATAGCAGTTAGTTGCCTTCACGCGTGTGCGTTTCAGGGCCTGCCAGGGCACAGTGTCGCACCAGTGCAACTCATATCTGGTGTAACAGTAGTGTACATTTAAAAAAAAAACTACAATTTTGACTGTAATAGATTGAATAGCAGTTAGTTGTCTGCAAGCGTGTGTGTCAGGCCTACAGCGTCTACTCTGCCAACTTCAGCCAGTGCACAGTGCCACTCATATCTGATGTCACAGTAGCTTACACGCATAGTACCACTAATCTAAAAAAAAAATGACAGGCAGAGGCAGGCCACCCCGCAGGGGCCATCGTGGTCGTGGTGCTGTGATTCCCTTTGGCCCTAGAATAAAGCCCAGTGTTCAGAGGCCACGTACCCTGAACTCGAAAAGTTCTGAGGACATAGTTGACTGGCTAACACAGGACACCCAATCTTCTACAGCTTCCGCTCGGAACCTTGATGCACCATCCTCCTCCAGCTTAGCTTCGGGCACCTCTCAAGTTACCACTCGCCCGCCTGCCGCCACCACCAACACTAGCACCACAGCCGCTTCACTTGATCTGTCAGAGGAGTTATTTACACATCAGTTGGAAGAAATGAGTAATGCGCAACCATTATTGCCAGAGGATGTAGATAACAGGGATATGTCTCAGTCAGGCAGCATTACACACATGAACGTACGGTGTGATGATGATGATGATGTTGTACCCGCTGCTGTTTTCTTTGCTGAGTTGTCAGATACAAGTGAAGCGGTTGATGATGACGATGTGTCCGTGGATGTCACGTGGGTGCCCGCTAGAAGAGAAGAAGAACAGGGGGAAAGTTCAGATGGGGAGACAGAGAGGAGGAGGAGACGAGTTGGAAGCAGGGGGAGGTCATTGCAAGGAGCTAGTGGCACAGTCAGACAGCATGCATCGGCACCCGGGGTCAGCCAGACAGCACGCCAATCAACGCATGCTGTTGCCACCACCAGAATGCCGTCATTGCAGAGCTCAGCAGTGTGGCATTTTTTTTGTGTGTCTGCCTCTGACAACAGCGATGCCATTTGCAACCTGTGCCAAAAGAAACTGAGTCGTGGGAAGTCCAACACCCACCTAGGTACAACTGCTTTGCGAAGGCACATGATCGCACATCACAAACGCCTATGGGATCAACACATTAGTACAAGCAGCACACAAACTCAAAGCCGCCATCCTCCTCCTGGTCCAGCATCTTCAGCCATGTCAACCACTGCTGTCCTCCTTGCCCCCTCTCAACCATCCGCCACTCTGTCTCTCGCCTTGAGCAGTCCTACGCATCGCCACAGCCCTTCGGGGTCCACCCTCAGAGAACGACTCGACCGACAGGTAGCAGACTACCTCGCCTTAACTGCAGATATCGACACTCTGAGGAGCGATGAACCCCTTGACTACTGGGTGTGCAGGCTTGACCTGTGGCCTGAGCTATCCCAATTTGCAATAGAACTTCTGGCCTGCCCCGCTTCAAGTGTCCTGTCAGAAAGGACCTTCAGTGCAGCAGGAGGTATTGTCACTGAGAAGAGAAGTCGCCTAGGTCAAAAAAGTCTAGATTACCTCACCATTATTAAGATGAATGAGGGATGGATCCCGAAGGGACTGACAGTGGGCGATACATTCGACTAAAAAAGGCCTGATGAGATGAGCTGCCTTGGGCTAAAAATGGTCCACACGCTGCTGTATTTTGATCTCTGAATGCCGAATGACTTGCGTGGCTTATCTGCCACCAACTAGGGTTCAAGCCGCAATGTTTTAGGGCACTTTCTGCCTGGGAAACAAACATCAATTTGTCTGGCCGCTGCAACAATACCAAATTTTTCAGGCATGTGTACATGCCTAATTTTTCTGGCCTCTGGTGCTGCACTGTGGCTTCAAAAACCATCCCCTTCGTGATCGTTACGGTGAAGGGGCTTGCGTATCACAATGAAGCGACCACCTCTATGAGTGTGTTGGCAATGGCAATGTTGGCACACCCCAGATGATAAGGTTGTTGCTTCATTGTGAACAGACCAAAAGCGATCGGCTGGATAATTTTGCATAGAAAAAACATAAATTTTCTTTGTGATCATCTAAGGTGATCATTAAAGCCTACTAGGCCAACAATGGGCCCACACTGCAGAATCATTGTTTTCTGGGTCACTTAACTGTCACTGAACTACCTCAGCACGACCATAGACTTTGTAAAAACCACATCACCTGCAATCTCCCAGACATGCGCACGAGCACAGTCATAACTACACCAAGATTGACGCATAGAGGTATAAAATTTATGTCATGAGTGTGTCAACTATTGACAACTCTTTGCGGTTGTCTAAAATCTATTCCATAACAGGGATTAAACTGATAGGAATAGTACTACTTAACACACCACTCATATTGGGATTGCACAGTACATTACACAGCGCACTCGCAGTGCCCCAAATTGGAATTAAGAGGACCGACCAATCATCTTTTTCCATCTCCCGGTTCCTAAAGTCGATTCCATATACACGTCCCCTGATAGGGGACGTAACAGGGATTAAACTGATAAGAATAGTACTACTTAACACACCACTCATATCTGGTGGCACATTAGATTGCACACGCAGTGCCCCAAATTTGAAGTAGGAGGACCAACCAAGCATCTTTTTCCATCTCCCGGTTCCTAAAATCGATTCCATATACACTTCCCCTGATAGAAATAGCACTACTTAACACACCGTATAATAATAATAATTATAACAGGGATTAAACTGATAGGAATAGTACTACTTAACACACAGTACTGTGTTACTTTATGTTGTATTGCTAGAATTGCTAGAATTGACGAATATAGCACTATATTCTCAATCTTCGTTATATTCTAGCAATACAACCATTAGGAACTCAGATCTAAGTTGTAATCGCAATGCGATTAATACAGGTTATATTAATCGCATTGCGAATTTAACTTACCACACTCTGCGTCAACGACGTAATTTTCCATGGGAGTTTTGCCATGGATCCCCCTCCGGCATGCCACAGTCTAGGTGTTAGTCCCTTTGAAACAACTTTTCCATCACTATTGTGGCCAGAAAGAGTCCCTGTGGATTTTAAAATTTGCCTGTCTATTGAAGTTTATGGCGGTTCGCCCGGTTCGCCCGTTCGCGAACATTTGCGGAAATTCGCGTTCGCGAACGGAAAATTTTATGTTCGCGACATCTCTAATTAGTAGTCAACCCATGAATGCGTACAAACTCTCCATCAATCAAGTTAACTCCTGCCCCACTGTCGATAAATATTTTGATTTTCACCGTTTTGGACTCTAGCGTGACCTCGGCAGACAGGAGAAAACGGGTACTACCAGTAAAAGACAAAAGTAGGTTTTCTTGCTCCCCACCCATACTACCAATAGTAATTTTGGGATTAAACGTTTTTTCCTTTTTGTTTACACCTTGATGCTGCAATTACGGACAAATATTCCACAAAATGTCCCCTCTTGCCACAACAAAAGCAGACTCCTTTCACATGACCCAAGCTTTTGCCAGTAGTTCCAGGAGTAGCTCCTCCTAACTGCATAGGGTCATCACAAGGCACAACCACCCGTATTTCTCCACCATAAGTGTTAAAGGAAGCAGTACCCTTATTTGACAGTACGTCCTGAAGGTGAGGACCCCTAGATCTCTCTCTCAGGCATCTATCAAGACGTACAGCAAGGGACATAGCTGCTTCCAATGACTCAGGATTTTCATGAAAAGCCAAATGCGTCCTGCAGTCTCTCAGAGAGACCCAAGCAGAATTGGCTACGGAGAGCAGAATCGTTCCACTCTGTATCCGTAGCCCATCTCCTAAATTCAGAGCAATAGGTCTCAGCAGAACGTTCTCCCTGCCGCAAACCCCGTAACTTGGTCTCGGCCTGAGAGATCCGATCTGGGTCATCATAGATAAGACCCAAGGCTCTAAATAATTCATCTATCGACTGGAGGGACGGTGATCCGGTCGGCAGAGAAAAAGCCCAAGATTGGGCGTCCTCTTTAAGCAATTAAATAATCATACCCACACGTTGACACTCATCCCCAGAAGAGTATGGACGCAGACTAAAGTATAATTTACATGACTCCCTGAACCGGATGAAATTGTCACTACCCCCGGAAAACCTGTCCAGGAGAGCTACGTTCGGTTCAGGGCAGGCCTGGAATCCACCACCGGAACCAGCAGCCTGTGGACTCTGAATCTGCAAAACCATCACACGGAGTTCTACTACCTCAGTCAAATTCTGCAGCTGTTTGACCAGTGCAGTCATAGCATCCATAGCTGCACAGATCAGAACAAAAAATGGCGGTATTGGTCCCTGGATAATGTCACGGATGTAGTAGGGGAGAACACCAAAAGACAACAAGAAGGAAGGGAAAAGACACTAGGCCGCACCGCTAGGGAAGGAAAAGGGTCACCACCTATAAAACCCTGCTCCTGGCCCTAACTCCTATCCGTATGGGCACCTCTCGATGGTAGAGATGCCTATACACACGAACCTAGAAAACCCTGGTGGCCCTTGGATGCCCTAATGGTAATGACACGGCAGAGACAACCCGCTCCTTCCCTGGTGAAGGAACCAGCGTCTTGCTGAGGCCTAGTAAACAACAAAGGTGGGGGGGAATACAAAATACAACAAGCAAACACTTAACTTCTGAGGCTGATGGATGATGGATGAACAGGACTTCAACTAGAACCACACTCCAGCTCTTCCAAAAACCAAATGAAGCTATCCAGAGCAAGGAGCGATGGGTAAAGTCAGACTAAATAGGGGAAGGTAAAGGTCACATGATCCACACCTGAACAGGAGGTGTGGACATACAAGCAACACACAGACAAAGTGAAACCAAAAGAGGCTGTCAGATCACTAACGTGCAGATAATCTTTGTGTGACATCAGTCTTGTATATGCTTGATAGGCTGCTCCAGCAGAAACGTGTAGTTAACGACTACCTGTACGAACTCTGCGGCAGGACAGGTTCTGGGGAGCTTGTTTTTTTTTCACAGCGCCAGTGGCTGCTCATGCGCGACGCATGTAGACTTCTGCGGCCATTTGAACCTTTAAACCTTTCTGGGATCCCTATTGTTGTCCCTGGATGGGGAGGAGAACGAGCACGACATTATCCGGGATGATGAGCAGGAGCCAGGCCACTACACCGCTTCCAGTTTAGTGCAAATGGGGGCCTTCATGATCCAATGTTTTAAGAGGGACCCCCGTATAAAAAGCATAAAAGGGCAAGGACCAGTACTGGGTCCCCTGGTACAAACAAAAAATGGCGGAAATGTTACCACCATTACAGAGGGCTGTCAGAAAGCAGCACTTCCAGGCCTTGCTTCGAGAAATGCTGCATGCTGCTTTTGTGTGCGCTGCTAGTGGAATTTTCACTCTCAGAGAAACAGTTGCAGGTACCAATCCAACAGCACCTGCAAGAAGAGGGCGGTTTGAAGATGTGTTGGTCACTTCTGATATGATATCATTCTTTCAGCCGACCCATCAACAGCTGTCCTCCGGATCCAGCATCAGGGAACGCCTAGACCGACAGGTGTCTGACTACATCGGGTTAACGGCCGATGTGGACGTTCTGAGAAGTGATGAACCCCTGGACTACTGTGTGGGCAGGCTTGACCTCTGGCCAGAGTTTGCACAATTTGCAATGGAACTGTTGGCTTGCCCTTTGTCCATGGTCCTGTCCGAAAGGATGTTCAGCGCAGGAGGGGATATTGTGACCGATAAGCGCACTCGCCTAGCTCACGACAGTGTTGACTACCTCACATTTCTAAAAATGAATGAGGCATGGATCTTGGAGGAATTCAACACATGTGACCAGTAGACCATGTTTGATTCAAATTCCTCATGACAGCCCACAAATATTCGCCAGGACCCATAACAATTCATGGTCCCTGTCTTAGGTAAATACAGCGGCATAAAAGGACTTTTATGTCCGTTGAATGCCTAATTTTTGTGGCCTGTAATGGCCGACACTTACTTCTGTATCTGGTGAATGCCTAATGTACCTCCAGCCACAGAATACAAATTTCTTTGCTGTCAGGTGAACGCCTGTTGGCTAATTTTTGAGGCCTGTACTGCCCGACACTTACTTATTTATCCTGTGAATGCCTAATGTACCACCAGCCACAGAATACAAAGTTCTTTGCTGTCAGGTGAATGCCTGTTGGTAGGGATGAGCGAACCCGAACTGTATAGTTCGGGTTCGCACCGAATTTTGGGGTGTCCGTGACATGGACCCGAACCCGAACATTTTCATAAAAGTCCGGGTTCGGGTTCGGTGTTCAGCGCTTTTTGAAAGGCTGCAAAGCAGCCAATCAACAAGTGTCATACTACTTGCCCCAAGAGGCCATCACAGCCATGACTACTATTGGCATGGCTGTGATTGGCCAGTGCAGCATGTGACCCAGCCTCTATTTAAGCTGCAGTCACGTAGCGCCGCACGTCACTCTGCTCTGATCAGTGTAGGGATAGGATGCAACTGCTGCTGTTAGGGCGAGATTAGGCAGTTATTTACTTACTGAAGTGATCGATATACAGCTGTGTATCATACAACCTCTGCTATTCAATTGCTCACTGTTTTAAGGCTGCCCAGAGCGTTTTTCAGTCACTTTTTTCTGGGGTGATCGGCGGCCATTTTGTGTCTTGTGGTGCGCCAGAACAAGCTGCCACCAAGTCCATTTTTAACCATCAATAGTGTGTTGTTTTTTTTGCTATATCCTACATCAGGGGCTTGGCTGTGCTTGCTATTTTATTGAGGGGTAAAATACAATTGCCAAAATAGCAGTACCCTAAATCTGGTGTTTCAGCTGTGGCTAGCCAATTGTAATACTGTCTGCTGTCTGCCGAAGCACAGTTTTTGTTCTGGGTTGAATACAATTCCCAACTTAGCATTTCGCTAAATCAGTGGTTTCTGCTGTATCAGGCCAAGTTTAAATCTATCCATAAAAGGGTATATTACATTGAAGGTGTGGATAGGGTCATCCTCAATAACTTCACACACTACCGTGCATTTCCAAGTCTAATTCTGTCCTTAAAAAGGATACCTGTCATCCAGGGCCTAAATACTAGGCCTACAATTTCTATTCATCTAAATCTGTCATTACTGCTGTGCCTGTATTAGTGTAATACGGTACCTAAATAGATAGCCAGATAGTGTTAGGTGCCTGTAAAAAAAGGCCTGAATTTGAATTCAATACATTGGGCCAAATAATTTTTTTCTTATTGTGGTGAACGGTAACAATGAGGAAAACATCTAGTAAGGGACGCGGACGCGGACATGGTCGTGGTGGTGTTAGTGGACCCTCTGGTGCTGGGAGAGGACGTGGCCGTTCTGCCACAGCCACACGTCCTAGTGAACCAACTACCTCAGGTACCAGTAGCCGCCAGAATTTCCAGCGATATTTGGTGGGGCCCAATGCCGTTCTAAGGATGGTAAGGCCTGAGCAGGTACAGGCATTAGTCAATTGGGTGGCCGACAGTGGATCCAGCATGTTCACATTATCTCCCACCCAGTCTTCTGCAGAAAGAGCACAGATGGCGCATGAAAACCAAGCCCATCAGTCTGTCACATCACCCCCATGCATATCAGGGAAACTGTCTGAGCCTCAAGTTATGCAGCAGTCTCTAATGCTGTTTGAAGACTCTGCTGGAAGGGTTTCCCAAGGGCATCCACCTAGCCCTTCCCCAGCGGTGGAAGACATAGAATGCACTAACTCACAACCACTTATGTTTCCTGATCAGGAGGACATGGGAATACCACCTCAGCACGTCTCTGATGATGACGAAACACAGGTTCCAACTGCTGCGTCTTTCTGCAGTGTGCAGACTGAACAGGATGTCAGGGAGGAAGACTGGGTGGAAGATGATGCAGGGGACGATGAGGTCCTAGACCCCACATTGAATGAAGGTCGTGCCAGTGACTTTCAGAATTCGGAGGAAGAGGCAGTGGTGAGAACGAGCCAACAGCGTAGCAAAAGAGGGAGCAGTGGGCAAAAGCAGAACACCCGCCGACAAGAGAGTCAGTTTGCTACTGGCCACCTCCATCTGGGACCGAGCACCCCAAAGGCAGCTTCAAGGAGTTCCCTGGCGTGGCAGTTCTTCAAACAATGTGCTGACGACAAGACCCGAGTGGTTTGCACGCTGTGCCATCAGAGCCTGAAGCGAGGCATTAACGTTCTGAACCTTAGCACAACCTGCATGACCAGGCACCTGCATTCAAAGCCTGAACTGCAGTGGAGTAAACACCTTAAAAACAAGGAACTCACTCAGGCTCCCCCTGCTACCTCTTCTGCTGCTGCCGCCTCGGCCTCTTCCTCCGCCTCTGGAGGAACGTTGGCACCTGCCGCCTAGCAAACAGAGGATGTACCACCAACACCACCACCTCCGTCACCAAGCATCTCAACCATGTCACACGGCAGCGTTCAGCTCTCCATCTCACAAACATTTGAGAGAAAGCATAAATTCCCACCTAGCCACCCTCGATCCCTGGCCCTGAATGCCAGCATTTCTAAACTACTGGCCTATGAAATGCTGTCATTCAGGCTGGTGGACACAGACAGCTTCAAACAGCTCATGTCGCTTGCTGTCCCACAGTATGTTGTTCCCAGCCGCCACTACTTCTCCAAGAGAGCCGTGCCTTCCCTGCACAACCAAGTATCCGATAAAATCAAGTGTGCACTGCGCAACGCCATCTGTGGCAAGGTCCACCTAACCACAGATACGTGGACCAGTAAGCACGGCCAGGGATGCTATATCTCCCTAACTGCACACTGGGTAAATGTAGTGGTGGCTGGGCCCCAGGCGGAGAGCTGTTTGGCGCACGTCCTTCCGCCGCCAAGGATCGCAGGGCAACATTCTTTGCCTCCTGTTGCCTCCTCCTCCTACTCGGCTTCCTCCTCCTCTTCTTCCACCTGCTCATCCAGTCAGCCACACACCTTTACCACCAACTTCAGCACAGCCCGGGGTAAACGTCAGCAGGAGATTCTGAAACTCATATGTTTGGGGGACAGGCCCCACACCGCACAGGAGTTGTGGCGGGGTATAGAACAACAGACCGACGAGTGGTTGCTGCTGGTGAGCCTCAAGCCCGGCCTGGTGGTGTGCGATAATGGGCGAAATCTCGTTGCAGCTCTGGGACTAGCCGGTTTGACGCACATCCCTTGCCTGGCACATGTGCTGAATTTGGTGGTGCAGAAGTTCATTCACAACTACCCCGACATGTCAGAGCTGCTGCATAAAGTGCGGGCCGTCTGTGCGCACTTCCGGCGTTCACATCCTGCCGCTGCTCGCCTGTCTGCGCTACAGCGTAACTTCGGCCTTCCCGCTCACCGCCTCATATGCGACGTGCCCACCAGGTGGAACTCCACCTTGCACATGCTGGACAGACTGTGCGAGCAGCAGCAGGCCATAGTGGAGTTTCAGCTGCAGCACGCACGAGTCAGTCGCACTGCGGAACAGCACCACTTCACCACCAATGACTGGGCCTCCATGCTAGACCTGTGTGCCCTGTTGCGCTGTTTCAAGTACTCCACCAACATGGCCAGTGGCAATGACGCCGTTATCAGTGTTACAATACCACTTCTATGTCTCCTTTAGAAAACACTTAGGGCGATGATGGAAGAGGAGGTGGCCCAGGAGGAGGAGGAGGAAGAGGGGTCATTTTTAGCACTTTCAGGCCAGTCTCTTAAAAGTGACTCAGAGGGAGTTTTTTGCAACAGCAGAGGCCAGGTACAAATGTGGCCAGACAGGGCCCACTACTGGAGGACGAGGAGGACGAGGATGAGGAGGAGGTGGAGGAGGATGAGGATGAAGCATGTTCACAGCGGGGTGGCACCCAACTTAGCTCGGGCCCATCACTGGTGCGTGGCTGGGGGGAAACGCAGGACGATGACGATACGCCTCCCACAGAGGACAGCTTGTCCTTACATCTGGGCAGCCTGGCACACATGAGCGACTACATGCTGCAGTGCCTGCGCAACGACAGCAGTGTTGCCCACATTTTAACGTGTGCGGACTACTGGGTTGCCACCCTGCTGGATCCCCGGTACAAAGACAATGTGCCCGCCTTACTTCCTGCACTGGAGCGTGATAGGAAGATTCGTGAGTACAAGCGCACGTTGGTAGACGCGCTACTGAGAGCATTCCCAAATGTCACAGGGGAACAAGTGGAAGCCCAAGGCGAAGGCAGAGGAGGAGCAAGAGGTCGCCAATGCAGCTGTGTCACGGCCAGCTCCTCTGAGGGCAGGGTTAGCATTGCAGATATGTGGAAAAGTTTTGTCACCACGCCACAGCTAACTGCACCACCACCTGATACGGAACGTGTTAGCAGGAGGCAACATTTCACTAACATGGTGGAACAGTACGTGTGCACACCCCTCCACGTACTGACTGATGGTTCGGCCCCATTCAACTTCTGGGTCTCCAAATTGTCCACGTGGCCAGAGCTAGCCTTTTATGCCTTGGAGGTGTTGGCCTGCCCGGCGGCCTGATTCTCTGCTATGACTTGAAGCCTGATTCTCTGCTATGACATGAAGCCTGATTCTCTGCTATGGGACCTCTCTCCTCTGCCTGGGTGCCTGGGCCTAAATATTTGACAATGGACTGTTCCAGTGGTGGGTGACGTGAAGCCTGATTCTCTGCTATGACATGAAGCCTGATTCTCTGCCATGAGACCTCTCTCCAATTGATATTGGTTAATTTTAATTTATTTTATTTTAATTTAAATTCATTTCCCTATCCACACTTGTTTGCAGGGGATTTACCTACATTTTGCTGCCTTTTGAAGTCCTCTAGCCCTTTCCTGGGCTATTTTATAGCCTTTTTAGTGCCGAAAAGTTTGGGTCCCCATTGACTTCGATGGGGTTCGGGTTCAGGGCGAAGTTCGGGTCGAGTTCGGATCCCGAACATTTCCGTGAAGTTCGGCCGAACTTTTCGAACCCGAACATCCAGGTGTTCGCTTAACTCTATATATGGGCCATAATCCTGAGGCAAGAGGCTGGCAAACAGGCCCCTCCAAAACCCAGTGGCGAGGTTTGTTTCGCCACACCCACAAATCAGGAGGAACTTTTGTAAGCATGTTGTCTATCTCTTTGTCTGTGCCAAAATCTTCTCCCTCCAAAGTTACTTACTCAAGTTGGTTTATCATGGCACTCTGTACTGTCAGGATGAACTCCATAAGGGGCCCTGTTACTGATACCCCTTTCTTTCCAAATCTGATGATTGCATTGATTGCATTCAACACATCTGCTCCAAGCAAATTCACAGGGCAACTTTCTGATACTAGTAATTGTACACAAATTTCTGTTGTATCAGCAAGACGGACTTTTAATTGTTTAGTTTGCTTTAAAACACATGGTTTTCCCCCTCAGCCCCACCCCCATGACCTGGTCTTAGATAAAAAAAAATAATCTGGAATTTCATGGGCTGTTAAAATTGTTCGGCTCACCCCGGTGTCTACTATACAGTCAACATCTTTTCCATCGGTTAGTGTCATTTTTACTAAGGCTTTTGGACCTGGGTGGGGTAGTATCACTACTACCGTGGGCTTAGCTGGTTGGGAGCTGCCTGTTTCCTAGTCCCTCATTTGCCGGTCTATTTAGGTCAGCTGGACTTGTGTGGGAGCATTGTTACGATACATCTGGTTACTCTCTCGTCTAGAGGGACAATCCTTCTTCATATATTCTCGAACCCCGCATCCAAAACACAATCCTCTCCTCCTGAATTCTTCTGTATTTACTCTCCCATTTCCTTTCCTCAGTGTCTGACCTCCTGTTTGCACTGACTGCACAGCCCCCCTTCCTCCTGCAGCCTGTCCCTGTCCAATCATTACAGGGACAGCAGACTGTTTCATTGCCTGCATACATTCTGGGCGGATCTTCAACAACTGTTCTCAGTTCCTCTCTGTCCATTAATAAAACAAGTTTTGAGAATCCGACCATCTCTACTATATGGTATGTTCACGTCAAAGTCCTGATCAGCAAATATGCTGACCAACCTAGCGTAATACCTATCAACTCTTTACACAGAAGCCTGAAAAGCTTCTGCCAATCCTATGCCCAGCTGATTACTTAACACCTTAGTAACCACATGGAGCCTTGCCATGAACATGTCTCCTGATTTCTTTAACCTTGCATCCTCATCTTTTGGGACAGCTTCTATCCCTCCCGCTACTGGGACTCTTATTATTTTCTCCACAAACGGGGTGCTTGCTGCTGCACTACAGAGTGAATAGAGATCTACCCAGACAGCATCATAGTTTCTCTTTATCTTTGATAAGCCCTTATAAAAAACAGTCAGGTATTTATATAGATCAAGTAACTTTTCTACCATCGTAGAGCTGCTCCCCTGACTCCAGGGCTTATACCACTCTACTTGCTGGATGGCTCTGTCCGAAGCGCCCTGATCATTGTACTCCATAGTAACTTGAGTTACCACCGGCAAAGTTGTTAGGATACAAGGTTTGTATTGTATAAGCAACAACCACTGTATGTCATTACTATATGCCTAGTATATTGTATGGTCACTAGATGGCAGTGTTACATTTGTGTAACTTCCTGTTTTTCTATCCTTCAATAAAAACAGTTAAGTGCTCGTGCAGTTACTGAGCAGAGGTCAGTTAAACCTGAAAGACTGTCTGCCTGTTCTTTGTTTAGCCTCAGAAAGTATTTCTAACAAAAGTTCCTAATGCAGGGGCGCCTCGTTGATTTCCAGTGTTAGTTTTCTGCCAAACATAACGTTTTACATTTAGGCCATAAAGTTCAACTTTGGTCTCATTCTTTCATATGTTTGCTGTGTTCCACACATAGCTTGTAGCAAACTGCAAACGTGACTTCTTATAGCTTGCTTTTAAAAATGTCTTTCTTCTTGCTACACTTCCATAGGCCAGATTTGTGGAGTACAGTTGTATCATCGCTAACGCTCCTTTTTTTCGCATAAAGTTACTACTGAAGCGCGAGTTACGAAACAATTTGAAAATTCGTGATTTTTTTTTACTCAAAAAATCGGAAAGGTAATGATTGTGTAATATGCGAATTTTTGGAATTCGAATTTTCGGATTCGAATTTTTTATTGCGAATTTTTCAACTTACAACTATTAGACAAAGAAGATTATAGCACTATATTAGCTAAATTGCTCTATATTCGATTTTTTTCTAATATTCTCTATATTGCTATAACTTAGTTTTTTTGAATATTCGTAATATTCTAAAACAAGAATATTTAGCAATATAGCGAATATAAAAAAAAAAACGAATATAGAGCAAAATTTGCAAACACTACTACTCCTAAAGTCAAGTATATTGCAGCCTTCTTATTGGCCCACAAGCTAGAAGCAGTGAGGGATCATGTGTATTGATAAAAAATAAAAATAAAAAAATCGAAAAAAAATTAATTTATTAATTTAAAAAAATAAATTTGAATATTCGAAATTACGAATATATATAACTATATTCGAAATATTTGCGAATTTTCAAAGTACCTATATTCGCAATAAAAATTCGAATATTCGGGATCAACACTAATAGAGAGAAGATCTATATCTTAATTGCAGGGATATCTACACTAAATCTGCGGAGAGAAGGTGTACTATATATACATAGTCATGTATAGGTAACGAAAATATTTAACTTGTCTTTATTTCAATTATAGAAGAGCTGTATGCGCCGGTGACAAGCGCGATGTGGCAGCAGGAGGAGCGCGGTCCCGTTGTGTGTCTATAATAATATTAATAAATTGTTATTTTATTTAATAGTCAATTCAGCTAAGAAGGAGTTAACATTGGGACTCTGGATGTTGGGAGATGGTGCTAGGCGGGGAGAGATTTCGATGGGGACTTCAGATGGTAATGCTGCCAGAGATGTAATCCTAACCACATAGCAGGATCGCACTGAGCGCCTGTTGTATGTGTGCTGCGGCAATGATTAACAGAGGAAGGTGCGCTCATATCCATGAAAGAAAATGCTACATGTGGCAAGAAAGTGTCTAGTGTAGGGGGGCAAAAGTTATTAATTAGTACATATTTTTGTACATATATATCCACTCTCTAATATTTATATTTTTATTAATTAATGATTAATTTTTATACATCGATTTTTGTAATCAATAAAATATTGCTATAAAAAGCAGGTGTGCACATGCCTTGCTGGGGGCTCCAATGCTGCAGTGGAAGGGGGAGGGGACAACCCTATACAACCACATACATATCTCGGGATCGCGGACTCACTGAAAGTAAAGTATCCATCTTTTATTGTACAGTATGTTGGCACTATTACTAGGGACAAAACACATTAAACAAGAAAGTACCGTGTCTACCCTTTTGTATATATGTAAATATATGCAATATAAATATTGTATATATAAAATAATATACAGTGCATAAAAACACAAAAATCCATGTTATTACTATCATAATATAGTACTGTAGCGAGCAGATAACCACTATACAAGATACACGATTGTTCACCACAAAAATGGCTATGAAATTATATGAATGGCCGAACTTGAGACATTCCTACATATATATACTGTAGATATGCGCATTATATTATATTGATAACTGCACAGAATTGTCCACTACAAAAAAAGCTACCTGCCAAATTACATGAATGGCATATAACCCTTGTGGTTTATTGTGGTGGAACTACAAGTGCTGTGGAGAGGTCAGTCTCCTCTGTGTAGACTGGTATAACTAGTAGCGATATATGTTGTGTGCAGACTAATATAACTAGTGGTCAACGCTTCCATCAACGCTTACTGTATATGTATATGTGCACTATATCATTATATTATAAGTGTATGCGCACTACTGTATGTCATTAGCACAGGTTTGTCCCCTACAAGAACGGGTATCTGCCAAATTGCAGGAAGGGTTATATGCCATTCATGTGATTTGGCAGTTAGCCTTTTTTGTAGTGCACAATTCTGTGCAGTTAATAATATAATATAATATAATATAATGTGCATATCTACAGTATATATATATATATATATATATATGTGGGAATGGCTCAAGTTCGGCCATTCATATAATTTCACAGATAGCCGTTCTTGTGGTGGATAAATCTGTGCACTTAATGTAATGTCCACATATAAATATTGGAATGGCTTAGCTTCAGAGTATATATACTGTACAGTGTATCTACTGTATCTGTGTATAAATATATATATATATGTAGCTGGCAATCATGGATCTTGTGTAGTGGTTATCTGCTCACTACAGAACTATTATATGGTAGTAATAAAATGTGCAATTGTATTTTTCAGGTTTTTTTAAATAAGGATACAGGGTTTTTTGTGATTTTATGCACAGTATATTATTTAAAAAATAAATAGATTAATATTTTATATACAGAGCCAACCATCGATCCTATATTTTAATATATGCAAAAAAAAATATGAACTTATTGTACTAAAACGGGTCATCCTCTGGTGGCAAGGACATGAGGGGGAGTTCTAGTACTCCTTATTACTGTGTTTTTTTTTTTTTTACCTTCTACCTTACTACAGTATTTAAATAAATTGTCATTCATACTGGGTACAGATTATGTCACTGAGCTCTCCGTTTATGTATATAGAGAAAAACAAATAATAATATACATTATATCTTCCTATTAACGAAGATAGAAAATATAGCGCTATATCCTCTATCTTAGTCAATTCTAGTAGGGTTGTCCCGATACCACTTTTTTAGGACCGAGTACAAGTACCGATACTTTTTTTCAAGTAGTCACCGATACCGAATACCGATACTTTTTTTAAATGTCATGTGACCGTTTTGGGGGATCTGTGGATCTGTGGATGACGCACTGTCATGTGGGGGATCTGTGGATGGCACTGTTATGGGGGACCTGTGGATGGCACTGTTATGGGGGATCTGTGGATGGCACTGTTATGGGGGATCTGTGGATGGCACTGTTATGGGGGATCTGTGGATGGCGCTGTTATGGGGGATCTGTGGATGGCACTGTTATGGGGGATCTGTGGATGGCACTGTTATGGGGGATCTGTGGATGGCACTGTTATGGGGATCTGTGGATGGCACTGTTATGGGGGATCTGTGGATGGCACTGTTATGGGGGATCTGTGGATGGCACTGTTATGGGGGATCTGTGGATGGCACTGTTATGGGGGATCTGTGGATGGCACTGTTATGGGGTGGGATATCTGTGGATGGCATTGTTATGGGGTGGGGGGATCTGAGGATGGCATTGTTATTTGGTGGGGGATCTGTGGATGGTGCTGTTATAGGGGATCTGTGGATGGAACTGTTATGGGGAGGATCTGTGGATGACACTGCTATATGTCATCCACAGATCCCCCTCATAACAGTGTCCCCCAATACACCGGGCCCCGCCGCTCACCGAAGTATTTATAAACGTGAATCCTTATCCTGTTATTAAGTTGAACTAACGCTGCCCTCTCCCATGTTCCCCTGTATCCCCCTGTATCCCCACAGCACTTACTTAAGCTTCCATAGCAGGCAGAGCGGACGGCACCAGTAACGTCACTCACTGACGTCGCGCGTCTGCTCCGCCTGCTTCATTCATAAAGTGGGCGGAGCAGGCGCTCTACGTCAGTGAGTGACGTTACTGCTGCCGTCTGCTCTGCCTGCTATTGAAGCTTACAGGGGGATACAGGGGAACATGGGAACATGGGAGAGGGCAGCGTTAGTTCAACTTAATAACAGGATAAGGATTCACGTTTATAAATACTTTGGTGAGCGGCGGGGCCCGGTGTAAGAGTACAGTGACTGCACCGGGCCCCGCCCATAGTTACGGACTCCAGCCCCTCCTCTCTCCCGATGCTGCATCTCTGCATCATTTTTTGAAAAAAAAAAAGTATTCTATTTATGTATCGGGGCGGGGTATCGGCGGCTGAGTACCACCGAGAAAACTCGGAATCGGTCCCGATACCGATCTAGTATCGGTATCGGGACAACCCTAAATTCTAGCAAGCCAACCAATACAATATATCATTTACAGTATTAAGGACCGCTTACAGTGTCTCCAAGAAGTCCTGAGAAAGTGATAATAAGGAGACAAAAAAAAGGCCAATCGTACTGTAAGCTTTGTACGTTTGTCACAGAGCTCCAGAACACCCAGGGTTCATAAAAATAAAAAAGAGGAGTGGCATCCCTGCTTCCCATCCAAAAAGAAGTGCCATTTTCTTTTGTGGCTGATCCTTTTATACCTGGAGGTTTGATTTCAATGGTTCCAGAAGTCACATGCCCTACCTTGCCCAATCAGATTAAAAACTATGTTTCATTCTGTGAATGAAACCTCATTTTTAATGTGAGTGGGCAGGGGTGGGCATGTGACTTGCTTTTATTTGTATTTATTATTATTAGTTTTTCTCAGTATACATCAATATATATTTAGCATATCCAAAGCTACAGGTTGTCTGTTATCACTATGAGGGAGTGGTCTATTGTGGTGGAACTACTAGTGCCAGCATACATCATTAATAAAAGTGCAGCGCTCCAGTGTCACTTGTACTTGAAGGGCAAGGCAGACAAATAATATTGTTACATGAAAAACAAAAATAAATAAATAAATACAGCTGCAGCGCTGGGTAAGTTTTAAAATACACCAAAAGTTTAAAGGCAAAAATAGACCAATATATACAGCGTTTGGTGCTATATTGATTTATTATATATAAATATATTTATATATATTTTATATATTTATATTATATATAAATTTACATATAGTATAATTAGTGTAATATTGTATAATTATTTATTAATACAGAGGTTATCTAAATCTATCTATATATGTCCATTATACTGTACAATACACTATATATAGAAACATAGAAACATAGAAACATAGAATGTGTCGGCAGATAAGAACCATTTGGCCCATCTAGTCTGCCCAATATACTGAGTACTATGGATAGCCCCTGGCCCTATCTTATATGAAGGATAGCCTTATGCCTATCCCATGCATGCTTAAACCCCTTCACTGTATTTGCAGCTACCACTTCTGCAGGAAGGCTATTCCATGCATCCACTACTCTCTCAGTAAAGTAATACTTCCTTATATTACTTTTAAACCTTTGCCCCTCTAATTTAAAACTGTGTCCTCTTGTGGTAGTTTTTCTTCTTTTAAATATGCTCTCCTCCTTTACCGAGTTGATTCCCTTTATGTATTTAAAAGTTTCTATCATATCCCCTCTGTCTCTTCTTTCTTCCAAGCTATACATATTAAGGTCCTTTAACCTTTCCTGGTAAGTTTTATCCTGCAATCCATGTACTAGTTTAGTAGCTCTTCTCTGAACTCTCTCTAGAGTATCTATATCCTTCTGGAGATATGGCCTCCAGTACTGCGCACAATACTCCAAGTGAGGTCTCACCAGTGTTCTGTACAGCGGCATAAGCACTTCACTCTTTCTACTGCTTATACCTCTCCCTATACATCCAAGCATTCTGCTGGCATTTCGTGCTGCTTTATTACATTGTCTTGCCACCTTTAAGTCTTCTGAAATAATTACTCCTAAATCCCTTTCCTCAGATACTGAGGTCAGGACTGTGTCAAATATTCTATATTCTGCCCTTGGGTTTTTACGCCCCAGGTGCATTATCTTGCACTTTTCCACATTAAATTTCAGTTTCCAGAGTTCTGACCATTCTTCTAGTTTTCCTAAATCCTTTTCCATTTGGCGTTTCCCTCCAGGAACATCAACCCTGTTACATATCTTTGTGTCATCAGCAAAAAGACAAACCTTACCATCGAGGCCTTTTGCAATATCACTTATGAAGATATTAAACAAAATCGGTCCCAGTACAGATCCCTGTGGAACCCCACTGGTAACATGACCTTGTTTTGAATGTTCTCCATTGACTACAACCCTCTGTTGTCTGTCACTCAGCCACTGCCTAATCCACTCAACAATATGGGAGTCCATGCTCAATGACTGCAGTTTATTGATAAGTCTTCTATGTGGGACAGTGTCAAAAGCCTTACTAAAATCTAGATATGCGATGTCTACTGCACCTCCACCGTCTATTATTTTATTCACCCAGTCAAAAAAATCTATAAGATTTGTTTGACATGATCTCCCTGAAGTAAACCCATGTTGTTTTTCATCTTGCAATCCATGGGATTTTAGATGTTCCACAATCCTATCCTTTAATAGGGTTTCCATTAATTTGCCTACTATTGATGTCAGACTCACTGGTCTATAGTTGCTCGATTCCTCCCTACTACCTTTCTTGTGAATGGGCACGACATTTGCCAATTTCCAATCTTCCGGGACGACTCCTGTTACTAATGATTGGTTAAATAAATCTGTTAACGGTTTTGCCAGCTCACCACTAAGCTCTTTTAATAATTTTGGGTGTGTCTCATCAGGCCCCTGTGACTTATTTGTCTTCACCTTAGACAGCAAACTTAGAACATCTTCCTCTGTAAAGATACATGCATCAAACCATTTATTAGTAATTCTTTCTAGTGGAGGTCCTTCTCCTTTTTCTTTTGTAAAAACTGAACAGAAGTATTCATTAAGGCAGTCGGCTAGCCCTTTATTCTCTTCTACATACCTTCCGTCCTTTGTTTTTAATTTAGTTATTCCTTGTTTTAATTTCCTTTTTTCATTTATATATCTGAAGAATGTCTTATCCCCTTTTTTCATAGACTGAGCTAGTTTTTCTTCTGCCTGCGCTTTAGAAGTGCTTATAACTTGCTTGGCCTCTCTCTGCCTAATCTTGTAGATTTCCTTATCTTCATTGCTCTGGGTTTTTTTATAATTACAAAATGCTAGCTTTTTATTTTTAATGATTTGGGCCACTTCTGCTGAGTACCACAGTGGTCTCCTCCTTTTTTTGCTTTTACTGACAAGTCTAATGCTTTACCTCATATGGATCACAGAATAAATAATTATACAATATTACACGAATTATACTATATGTAAATTTATATATAATATAAATATATTTATATATAATAAATCAATATAGCAGCAACGCTGTACAGTCATGGCCAAAAGTTTTGAGAATTACATAAATATTGGAAATTGGAAAAGTTGCTGCTTAAGTTTTTATAATAGCAATTTGCATATACTCCAGAATCTTATGAAGAGTAATCAGATGAATTGCATAGTCCTTCTTTGCCATGAAAATTAACTTAATCCCAAAAAAACTTTCCACTGCATTTCATTGCTGTCATTAAAGACCTGCTGAGATCATTTCAGTAATCGTCTTGTTAACTCAGGTGAGAATGTTGACAAGCACAAGACTGGAGATCATTATGTCAGGCTGATTGGGTTAAAATGGCAGACTTGACATGTTAAAAGGAGGGTGATGCTTGAAATCATTGTTCTTCCATTGTTAACCATGGTGACCTGCAAAGAAACGCGTGCAGCCGTCATTGTGTTGCATAAAAATGGCTTCACAGGCAAGGATATTGTGGCTACTAATACTGCACCTCAATCAACAATTTATAGGATCATCAAGAACTTCAAGGAAAGAGGTTCAATTCTTGTTAAGAAGGCTTCAGGGCGTCCAAGAAAGTCCAGCAAGCGCCAGGATCGTCTCCTAAAGAGGATTCAGCTGTGGGATCGGAGTGCCACCAGTGCAGAGCTTGCTCAAGAATGGCAGCAGGGAGGTGTGAGCGCATCTGCACGCACAGTGAGGCGAAGACTTTTGGAAGATGGCCTGGTGTCAAGAAGGCCAGCAAAGAAGCCACTTCTCTCCAAAAAAAACATCAGGGACAGATTGATCTTCTGCAGAAAGTTTGGTGAATGGACTGCTGAGGACTGGGGCAAAGTCATATTCTCCGATGAAGCCTCTTTCCGATTGTTTGGGGCATCTGGAAAAAGGCTTGTCCGGAGAAGAAAAGGTGAGCGCTACCATCAGTCCTGTGTCATGCCAACAGTAAAGCATCCTGAGACCATTCATGTGTGGGGCTGCTTCTCATCCAAGGGAGTGGGCTCACTCACAATTTTGCCCAAAAACACAGCCATGAATAAAGAATGGTACCAAAACACCCTCCAACAGCAACTTCTTCCAACAATCCAACAACAGTTTGGTGAAGAACGATGCATTTTCCAGCACGATGGAGCACCGTGCCATAAAGCAAAAGTGATAACTAAGTGGCTCGGGGACCAAAACGTTGACATTTTGGGTCCATGGCCTGGAAACTCCCCAGATCTTAATCCCATTGAGAACTTGTGGTCAATCCTCAAGAGGCGGGTGGACAAACAAAAACCCACTAATTCTGACAAACTCCAAGAAGTGATTATGAAAGAATGGGTTGCTATCAGTCAGGAATTGGCCCAGAAGTTGATTGAGAGCATGCCCAGTCGAATTGCAGAGGTCCTGAAAAAGAAGGGCCAACACTGCAAATACTGACTCTTTGCATAAATGTCATGTAATTGTCGATAAAAGCCTTTGAAACGTATGAAGTGCGTGTAATTATATTTCACTACATCACAGAAACAACTGAAACAAAGATCTAAAAGCAGTTTATGGGAGAGGCTTAACTGTGATGAGTGGGTGAAGCGCTTCCCCTGACCTAGCTGGCTGTGTCGTGCTGGAAGCCAGGAGCGAGGGTAAGCCTAGTAGTGGGCAAAATAAACGAGGAGAGCAGAGTAGTGACCAAAAGCCTTTAATACCACTCAGAGAGCAAGATTACAAAATGCCTGGGAAATCTCAACATGCGGGTTCGGGATGTATCTCGTGAAGCAAGAAGAGCGCCACCTACCCATGCATTTAATCACGTGCGCCGGGACCCCGTTTTTGATGCTGAGGACGCGGCTCCGATTCGGAGCGAGTGTCCTGTGATGGCCAGCGGGTTATAACCGAGACCTGAGGCCAGCGTTCTGATGTGGGACACAAACTGGATTGACGTCAGGGGCCCCCCACGCCAAGGAAGCAGCGGGGCCTCTGGGGAGGCATCTTGCAACAGGGCTAGCAATTGACGGAGGACCATGACTGGGCACCAATCGTTGGAGGTTTTAAAAAACCTGACCTCCGAGGGTGGTCCATGCTGGTTGGCCTTCGTGGAAGGGAGCCAGAGGACAAAATGGTCATAGGCCCAGGACAACTGTCGCACCTGCAACCCCTGACGTTTAGGGGAGGTGCTGGTGAACTCACCTGGCCTGAGGAACCCGTAAAACCCGAGATGCATGGCTGCCTTAATAATCAAACTAGGAGAGTGCCTAAAAAGGAAGTCCATCCAGCGCGGACGAGAGTCGCCTAAACATCTCGCCGGAGACAGGCTGTCTACAGCCGGTAGGGGCATCCCCGCACTTCTGGATCCCCCCAAGGGCCACCTTGACTGTCTGCACTGAAGAAAAGGAACCTCTATTTGGATTATGAAGCATGGCGCAGTGCTGTATCCCCGCTAGGTACAGCCCAATGGTGTTAAATGACAGCCTGAGATTGCGGTGACAGTGGGCTATAAACGCCAGGGTGTAGGAGACATCGTCCAAGCCACCCTGCGAGTGGGACCTGGAAAAACTTCGTAAACCTTGACACCGGCTTGGTAGTTTCCTGATGGTATGGGAAAACCCCTGAGCGTTTTCAGGCAAATATATTGGATCCTGAGCGATTCAGGCGTACACCCTGTGGGAAATAAGACCAGAGCGATTCAGGCAAATACGTACAACCTGTGGGAAATAAGACCTGAGCGATTCAGGGAAATACGTGACCTGAGAGAATCAGGAAAATACATACAACCTGGAAATACAGTCAACCTGAAGAGACAGAAAAATACAAACCTGCGCGATTCGGGGAAATACATAACCCTGAGCGATCCAGGAACATACATGGCCCGAGCGATTCAGGGAAATACATAAACCCGAGCGACTCAGGGAACTGAGACCTGGGTGAATCGTGGAAATACGTGAAAATTTGAGCTAATCAGGGAAATATATGAACCCGATTCAGGAAAATACACCCTGAGATATTCAGGAGAGTACACATACATATACTTCCCTCTCTCTTTTTTTTTTTTTTTTTTTGAGCAGTGGCCGAGTGACCGGCGAGAGTGGAAAGGAAACAGGAATGACCATGGTATAGAAGGGATCGCAACCTACCCGAATCGACGGACAGCGCTGCCAACTCTCCGGCGATACTGAAGACCCAGGGATGGAGGCTCGTGATGAACAAAGGAAGGCTCCGAGCTGCGGAGGAGCGTAAAGCCGCCACTCGGTTGGACCTTACCTGAACCGTGGAGTGACCGGACACGGAGGAGCCCTGCGACACAATTGAGGATGGATCGAAATTCCGGTGGCCTGAGGCCCTGCTTACATGAGAATAAGCTTGCGTTGGTACGAGACCCGGAGAGAGGTGCGATCTGGTGGCACTGGGATGAAGCAACGGAGAACCAGGATGCAGCCTGGGCGCCATGGCCAACTGCTGGGTGACCTGAACTGCCAGAATCAGGGCCCAAAGTCGTGCTGCATGCAACGAGACCTGCGGGAAACGGAATCCAGACATGCAGGACACGAACCGGGTAACCGGGAACCAGCCGGACCCTGCTGAAAACCCCTGAGCGTTCCAGGCAGATGCATGGAACCTGAGCGATTCAGGCAAATACATTGGATCCTGAGCGGTTCAGGCAACATGGAGTCCTGAGCGAATCAGGCGATTACATACGCCTTTGGTGAAGATGACGGACCCTGGGTGCGTCGGGCATTACCTTGGACCTGGGTGGACCTGGCCACTACCTACCCACTGAGAGACCAGGGAAAAATACAGAAGCCTGAGCGATTCAGGCCAATACTTAGACCCGAGTGATTCAGGGGAATACATAACCAGATTGTTCCAGGAAAAATATGCAATAACTATATGTGACCAGAACGTAGTACGACCGGTGCCTACGAGAAGGCTTGTGTCGGTCTGGGTACGTACCTGGGCTTAGAGGCTATTACCTGTACCGATGTCTTGGGTCACCTGACCTTGGTCCAAAATCTCGTACCAGTGAACGGTCAGGACACGTTCCTGAGAGGGTAAATCCATAAAGTTCGGAAAGAAAAGAGAACATAACTGGAAAGGATGACAGGCCTGGGCGAACCAGGAGACAGAAGTAGGTGTGAGCCTGGGCGAACCAGGAGACAGAGGTAGTTGCGTGCCTGGGCGATCCAGGAGGCAGAGGTAGGTATGAGCCTGGGGCGAACCAGGAGACAGAGGTAGTTGCGTGCCTGGGCGATCCAGGAGGCAGAGGTAGTTGCGTGCCTGGGCGATCCAGGAGGCAGAGGTAGGAGTGAGCCTGGCAAACCAGGAGACAGAGGTAGGTGCGTGCCTGGGCGATCCAGGAGGCAGAGGTAGGTGCGTGCCTGGGCGATCCAGGAGGCAGAGGTAGGTGCGTGCCTGGGCGATCCAGGAGGCAGAGGTAGGTATGAGCCTGGTGATCCAGGAGACAGAAGAAGGTGCTTGCCTGGGCGATCCAGGAGGCAGAGGTAGGTATGAGCCTGGACGAACCAGGAGACAGAGGTAGGTGCGTGCCTGGGCGATCCAGGAGGCAGAGGTAGTTGCGTGCCTGGGCGATCCAGGAGGCAGAGGTAGGAGTGAGCCTGGCAAACCAGGAGACAGAGGTAGGTGCGTGCCTGGGCGATCCAGGAGGCAGAGGTAGGTGTGTGCCTGGGCGATCCAGGAGGCAGAGGTAGGTGCGTGCCTGGGCGATCCAGAAGGCAGAGGTAGGTATGAGCCTGGTGATCCAGGAGACAGAATAAGGTGCGTGCCTGGGCGATCCAGGAGGCAGAGGTAGGTATGAGCCTGGACGAACCAGGAGACAGAGGTAGGTGCGTGCCTGGGCGATCCAGGAGGCAGAGGTAGGTGCGTGCCTGGGCGATCCAGGAGGCAGAGGTAGGTGTGAGCCTGGGTGATCCAGGAGGCAGAAGTAGGTATAAGCCTGGCGAACCAGTAGATGAGACAGCAGCATATAACGTGAAGTACATACATATAACACATGGCACTGTCGCCACCATAGAATAGATGACTGCAGTGAGCGTTTAGTGACCGCTGAATGGGTATGGCGTGCAATGATGACCTGGCCTACTCGTGGTGAGACCCCGGTTTCTTTGAACACTGTGCTGAAACTAGCGACCCTTCCAGCCCAGCAGGGCCCCCGGGGCCCTCTCCCTAAGGCTATCATTCACATGTCCGTAATTTGGGTCCGCATTCGTTCCGCAATTTGCGGACCCATTCACTTTCAATGGGGCTGGAACGGATGCAAATCCACATTTCCTGGATCCGCATCCATTTTTTCGGGATCCGCATCCGTTTTTTTGGGATCCATTTTTTCGGGATCCATTTTTTCGGGATCCGCAATTTTGTTCCTGAAAAAATAGAACATGTCCTATTCTTGTCCGCGATTGCAGACCAGAAAAGGCATTTTCTATTATAGTGTTTGTGCTTTGCGGATCCGCAAATTGCTGATCGCACATTGCAGGTGTCCGTGTTTTGCGGATCCGCAAAACACTTACGGACGTGTGAATGGACCCTTAAGAGGAAATGAGGATAACTTTGTCTTCCTCTCGCCTAACGCTGCGTGGCACGGCGGGAGTGCGTATGAGATGGCTTGTGGTTGGGACCTACCGAGTTTTTTTTTTTTTTTTGCGGCTGTTTGTGGACGTGGGCCGTTGTTGCCCAGGGGCTAGATACCCCTACTACGTATAGCCTGTTTTGACAAGGGTGCCAGGCTTGCCTGGTTCGAAATGGAATGGCAGGGGGGGTGACCATGCGGACCAGCAGACTGGGGGACGGGGACCACTCGTCCTAAGTAGTACGTATAGTACGTAGGGCGGGAGACCTGGATTTGGGGCCAGAATCAAGGTGTGTTTCGAGAGGGGGAGGGCCCCGTGGGGACAGGATTAACCCAGGCTGGGGCCACCGCACTGGAGCCGCCACGTCGCATGGATCTGCCGGGCCTAAATGAAGATTCCGACGTGCGCTCCACTCTGGAACGCACGCCGAACACGTGACCAGGCCCAGGCCCGGCGGAGGGACTCCGACGCGCTTTCCAAGCTGGAACGCACGCCGACCACGCGACCTGGAGCTCATGCCTGGTGGCGGATTTCCGGCGTGCGCTCCACGCTGGAATGCACGCCGGGCTGCAGCGGAGCCCTAAGTAAAGACGGGACGGGGGAGGCCGTGTGGAGGGGGGGGACCCGCGGGCCGGACCCTGACCCCCCCTGCTGCCTCGGGAGGGAGTTGGATGGGGAAAAGAAAGGAGACAGACAAGACAAAAAACAACTTGGGGCAGGAATGTGTATAGGCATGCGTTCCACGCTGGAACGCACGCCGACTCAGGGAGCCGGAAGTATGGCACAGAATTTACCTCTCCTGAAGACGTGAACGGCAATGTATGAAAATGAAACGAAGTAGATGAAAGCAACTCACAACGTGCACGGATGCAGTACCAGAGCAAGCGACTCCCTAACCAGCTGTGAACAGAAGCGCCCTGAGGAGCTGGGGGCTGGAGCTTAAGAAGGTAAGATGACCCTCCCACAAATTCAGGCTGACTTTTCAGCCTTCCACTTAGCAGCAAACTTTGTGAAAACTAATATTTGTGTCATTCTCAAAACTTTTGGCCACGACTGTATATATTGGTCTATTTTTGCCTGTTAACTTTTGGTGTATTTTAAAACTTACCCAGCGCTGCAGCTATGATCCTGCAATGATACTGCATTGATTAGGTAGACAGATAGATTGATATGTAGTAAGATAGATATGAGCTAGATAGATAGATTATTACGGCAAAATAGTGATTGCTATTACCGCATTAACCCAGTCCAAAAAGGCACAGTTTAGGCTATAATATGGAGTAGTATTGATTTATTTATTTTTATTTTTCATGTAACAATATTATTTGTTTTAATGGTGTCAGTATTAACATCATAATTCATATTAGGTTTCCATTGCGCAATTGTGGAGAAAGAGATCCAACATTAAGAATAGCAAGAATAGGTGTGGGAATTGTCCTAGCAGAAGGGGGGGGGGGGGGGGGGGGGGGGGCGGTCGGTGGGGGGTGCCAGCAAGGAGGAAATAATCAAAAGGCTTTGCTAAATACAAATGTATCCATACTGTACATGTTTTTTTTCGATACTGTATTCACTAGAGGTGGGACGAATCCAATTTTTTTCGAATCCGAATCCGAAAAGGTTCTCGAATATATCAAATCTTTCGAATCTCGAATCCTACGAATCCTGTACATAAATGTGTGAACGCACGGTGTAAGAAACAAAGTCAGACCGCGTCAGTTTGTCTGAACCTCCACCTCCCCAGTCACGGTCGCACCCTATATGACCGCGATGACCCCTGCTATGACCCCTGCTCCTATCACTACAGAACATACAGGGTAATACAGCGCCACATACTTCTTACATCCAGTGACGTCTCCTTTGATGTAGATGTTCTCTTTCCTCATCTTCTCCTTTCAGATCTTCAGACCAGACACCATTTTTCGGCCATTTTTCGTCTCTGCAGTTTGACCAAAAAAAATCTTAGTTTACTACTTTTCCATCATCCTCCCATCTTCTGAACAAATCATCCTAACACCCCCAATACTGTTCCGCTGTGCTCCCCAATACTGTACTGCAGAAGCAGATAATACCCCTGATAATACTAGTACCACACAGAGCCCCCCATATAAAATCCCCCTTCTTTGTGGCCTCAGTAGATGCCCCCATAGAGCCCCCCAATAATGTGCCAATAAGAAGTGGCCCCACAGTGCCACCCAATAATGTGCCAGTAAGTGTCCCCATAGATGCCCCCCTAATCATGTGCCAGTATCAAGTGCGGAGTGCCTCTCTCCTCCCCCTCATGTGCCGGTATCATAGTGCCATCTCCCCCCAATGTGCCAGTATTATAGTGCCATCTCCCCCCATAATGTGCCAGTATCATAGTGCCATCTCCCCCCATAATGTGCCAGTATCATAGTGCCATCTCCCCTCATAATGTGCCAGTATCATAGTGCCATCTCCCCTCATAATGTGCCAGTATCATAGTGCCTCCCCCCCCCCAATGTGCCAGTATCATAGTGCCTCTCACCTCTCCCCCTGGCATCCACAGATCCACCATCCTATAACAGTGCCATCCACAGACCCCCCATCCTATAACAGTGCCATCCACAGACCCCCCCACCCCATAACAGTGTCATCCACAGACCCCCCACCCCATAACAGTGCCATCCACAGACCCCCCCACCCCATAACAGTGCCATCCACAGACCCCCCACCCCATAACAGTGCCATCCACAGACCCCCCCACCCCATAACAGTGCCATCCACAGACCCCCCCACCCCATAACAGTGCCATCCACAGACCCCCCCACCCCATAACAGTGCCATCCACACCCCATAACAGTGCCATCCACAGACCCCTCCACCCCATAACAGTGCCATCCACAGACCCGCCCACCCCATAACAGTTCCATCCACAGACCCCCCACCCCATAACAGTACCATCCACACCCCATAACAGTGCCATCCACAGACACCCCCCACCCCATAACAGTGCCATCCACAGACCCCCCCCCACCCCATAACAGTACCATCCACAGACTTCCCCCCCACCCCTTAACAGTGTAATACACAGACCCCCCCATTGCCGCTCCAGTACAGTTATAAAGTGTGTAATTTAATTAATAATGAATGATTCATGCTGCCCCCTCTGTCTGTAGTACATTCAATATATCCTACTTACAGGGCTACTGATATCGTAATGCAGTAGCCCTGTACTGGAGCGGAGGGGCCGGAGCACAGTGAACGGACCGGCCCCCAGCTCCTCCTCCCAGTCCCTCCCACCGGGATTCGTCTTATTCGTTTCAGGTAAATTACGTCGGGATTCGAGTCCACGAATCCCACGAATCCAGCAAGATTCGAGGGATTCGTGGATTCGACGAATCCCCCGTCCCATCTCTAGTATTAACATTCAGCCAATATAGGAACATAGCTAATAAATACACTCTGTATCCACTACTTTATATATCTGTATACTGTACACTGCTCCATTACATATCTGTATACAGAGGGGATATGATAGAAACTTTTAAATACATAAAGGGAATCAACTCGGTAAAGGAAGAGAGCATATTTAAAAGAAGAAAAACTACCACAAGAGGACACAGTTTTAAATTAGAGGGGCAAAGGTTTAAAAGTAATATAAGGAAGTATTACTTTACTGAGAGAGTAGTGGATGCATGGAATAGCCTTCCTGCAGAAGTGGTAGCTGCAAATACAGTGAAGGGGTTTAAGCATGCATGGGATAGGCATAAGGCCATCCTTCATATAAGATAGGGCCGGGGGCTATCCATAGTATTCAGTATATTGGGCAGACTAGATGGGCCAAATGGTTCTTATCTGCCGACACATTCTATGTTTCTATGTTTCTATATATATCTGTATGCAGTAGACCGCAAAAAATCCGGTACAATGTATCACCAGGTGTTATTCATATCTAATCCACTTGTATCACAGATCTAAAGACATAATGGAGCGGTGTATACAGATATATTATAGAGCTGCATATGCAAATATATAGTCTAATATTCTAGATGTACTGAATCATAATTGTGATCGATACATAAATATATGAATGTACATTTAGTCCATTGTACTGTAGTTAGTCCTGTAACGGTGCTTAGCATGAGCACAGCTACAGCTCCTAACAAAAAGAAAGAGTGCTTCAAACCATTGGACTCACAACTGCTGTGACTAATTCCAACCCCCACAATTCTCATCTATTGTTCTCAAAGAAAAAAAAAAAACGTAGTGCATATAGTACTTTCTTTAGCTGGGGGAGGGGGGGGGAAGTAACACACCAAATGTGTAACACCAAACCAGAAATAGAGGGGGGAAGGGTAAACTCTGTTTTATTCTTTTTATTTTATTTATCCATGGTATCCAGTGTATATAGTATGTATACTAACCTAACCCCGCATCCTCGGAAATGATAAAGTGCCTGCCCTTCAAGTACAAGTGACACTGGAGCGCTGCACTTTTATTAATGATGTATGCTGGCACTTGTAGTTCCACCACAATAGACCACTCCCTCATAGTGATAACAGACAACCTGTAGCTTTGGATATGCTAAATATATATTGATGTATACAGAGAAAAACAAATAATAATCAATACAAATAAAAGCAAGTCACATGCCCACCCCTGCCCACTCACATTAAAAATGAGGTTTCATTCACAGAATGAAACATAGTTTTTAATCTGATTGGGCAAGGTAGGGCATGTGACTTCTGGAACCAATGAAATCAAACCTCCAGGTATAAAAGGATCAGCCACAAAAGAAAATGGCACTTCTTTTTGGATGGGAAGCAGGGATGCCACTCCTTTTTTTTTATGAACCCTGGGTGTTCTGGATCTCTGTGACAAACGTACAAAGCTTACAGTACAATTGGCCTTTGTCTTGTCTCCTTATTATCACTTTCTCAGGACTTCTTGGAGACACTGTAAGCGGTCCTTAATACTGTAAATGATATATTGTATCGGTTGGCTTGCTAGAATTAACTAAGATAGAGAATATAGCGCTATATTTTCTATCTTCGTTAATAAGAAGATATAATGTATATTATTATTTGTTTTTCTCTATATACATAAACGGAGAGCTCAGTGACAGAATATGTACCCAGTATGAATGACTATTCATTTAAATACTGTAGTAAGGTAGAAGGTAAAAAAAAACGACAGTAATAAGGAGTACTAGAACTCCCCCTCATGTCCTTGCCACCAGAACATGACCCTTTTTAGTACAATAAGTTCAACCTGTATCACTGTTCATCCTGCACCTCCTGGTTCATGAATAGAATGCCAGGTCTCTTAAGCTCTGCTAATCCTGATCTGCCTGTTTCATTAACCAGTATGATAACCACTGCAGGATGTTCTCTGAGTGAAGACTGGGATTTATTTGCATAATAAATCTGTATAATATATCTGTATACACCGCTCTATTATATACAGTACTGTATCTGTATCCACCATTCTATTGTAGATCTGTATACACCGCTCAATTAGTGTACAGTATGTCTTTAGATTTAGAAGTGGATTGGATTTTGATAACACCAGGTGTTATATCGGGATCGCGGACTCACTGAAAGTAAAGTGTCCATCTTTTATTGTAATGTTGACACTATCACTACAGACAAAACAGATTAAATGAGAAAGTACTGTGCCTATCCTTTTGCATATATTAACCACCTCAGCTCCCCTAGCTTAAACACCCTTAATGACCAGACCACTTTTTACACTTCTGCACTACACTACTTTCACCATTTATTGCTCGGTCATGCAACTTACCACCCAAATGAATTTTACCTCCTTTTCTTATCACTAATAGAGCATTCATTTGGTGGTATTTCATTGCTGCTGACATTTTTACTTTTTTTTGTTATTAATCGAAATTTTAAGATTTTTTCGCAAAAAATGACATTTTTCACTTTCAGTTGTAAAATTTTGCAAAAAAAACAACATCCATATATAAATTTTCCTCTAAATTTATTGTTCTACATGTCTTTGATTAAAAAAAATGTTTGGGTAAAAAAAAATGGTTTGGGTAAAAGTTATAGCGTTTACAAACTATGGTACAAAAATGTGAATTTCCTCTTTTTGAAGTAGCTCTGACTTTCTGAGCACCTGTCATGTTTCCTGAGGTTCTACAATGGCCAGACAGTACAAACACCCCACAAATGACCCCATTTCGGAAAGTAGACACCCTAATGTATTCGCTGATGGGCATAGTGAGTTCATAGAACTTTTTATTTTTTGTCACAAGTTAGCGGAAAATGATGATTTTTTTTTTCTTACAAAGTCTCATATTCCACTAACTTGTGACAAAAAATAAAAACTTCCATGAACTCATTATGCCCATCACGAAATACCTTGGAGTATCTTCTTTCCAAAATGGGGTCACTTGTGGGGTAGTTATACTGCCCTGGCATTTTAGGTGCCCAAATGCGTGCAAAGTAGTTTGAAATCAAAATCTGTAAAAAATGACCTGTGAAATCCGAAAGGTGCTCTTTGGAATGTGGGCCCCTTTGACCACCTAGGCTGCAAAAAAGTGTCACACATGTGGTATTGCCGTACTCAGGAGAAGTTGGGCAATGTGTTTTGGGGTGTAATTTTGCATATACCCATGCTGGGTGAGATAAATATCTTGGTCAATTGCCAACTTTGTATAAAAAAATGGGAAAAGTTGTCTTTTGCCGCTAACTTGTGACAAAAAATAAAAAATTCTAGGAACTCGCCATGCCCCTCACGGAATACCTTGGGGTGTATTCTTTCCAAAATGGGGTCACTTGTGGGGTAGTTATACTGCCCTGGCATTCTAGGGGCCCTAATGTGTGGTAAGTAGTTTGAAATCTAAATGTGTAAAAAATGTCCTGTGAAATCCTAAAGGTGCTCTTTGGAATGTGGGCCCCTTTGCCCACCTAGGCTGCAAAAAAGTATCACACATGTGGTATTGCCGTACTCAGGAGAAGTTGGGCAATGTGTTTTGGGGTGTCATTTTACATATACCCATGCTGGGTGAGGTATACAGGGAGTGCAGAATTATTAGGCAAATTAGTATTTTGACCACATCATCCTCTTTATGCATGTTGTCTTACTCCAAGCTGTATAGGCTCGAAAGCCTACTACCAATTAACCACCTCAGCCCCCAGTGCTTAAACACCCTGAAAGACCAGGCCACTTTTTACACTTCTGACCTACACTACTTTCACCATTTATTGCTCGGTCATGCAACTTACCACCCAAATGAATTTTACCTCCTTTTCTTCTCACTAATAGAGCTTTCATTTGGTGGTATTTCATTGCTGCTGACATTTTTACTTTTTTTTGTTATTAATCGAAATTTTAAGATTTTTTCGCAAAAAATGACATTTTTCACTTTCAGTTGTAAAATTTTGCAAAAAAAACAACATCCATATATAAATTTTCCTCTAAATTTATTGTTCTACATGTCTTTGATTAAAAAAAAATGTTTGGGTAAAAAAAAATGGTTTGGGTAAAAGTTATAGCGTTTACAAACTATGGTACAAAAATGTGAATTTCCTCTTTTTGAAGTAGCTCTGACTTTCTGAGCACCTGTCATGTTTCCTGAGGTTCTACAATGGCCAGACAGTACAAACACCCCACAAATGACCCCATTTCGGAAAGTAGACACCCTAATGTATTCGCTGATGGGCATAGTGAGTTCATAGAACTTTTTATTTTTTGTCACAAGTTAGCGGAAAATGATGATTTTTTTTTTCTTACAAAGTCTCATATTCCACTAACTTGTGACAAAAAATAAAAACTTCCATGAACTCATTATGCCCATCACGAAATACCTTGGAGTATCTTCTTTCCAAAATGGGGTCACTTGTGGGGTAGTTATACTGCCCTGGCATTTTAGGTGCCCAAATGCGTGCAAAGTAGTTTGAAATCAAAATCTGTAAAAAATGACCTGTGAAATCCGAAAGGTGCTCTTTGGAATGTGGGCCCCTTTGCCCACCTAGGCTGCAAAAAAGTGTCACACATGTGGTATTGCCGTACTCAGGAGAAGTTGGGCAATGTGTTTTGGGGTGTAATTTTGCATATACCCATGCTGGGTGAGATAAATATCTTGGTCAATTGCCAACTTTGTATAAAAAAATGGGAAAAGTTGTCTTTTGCCGCTAACTTGTGACAAAAAATAAAAAATTCTAGGAACTCGCCATGCCCCTCACGGAATACCTTGGGGTGTATTCTTTCCAAAATGGGGTCACTTGTGGGGTAGTTATACTGCCCTGGCATTCTAGGGGCCCTAATGTGTGGTAAGTAGTTTGAAATCTAAATGTGTAAAAAATGTCCTGTGAAATCCTAAAGGTGCTCTTTGGAATGTGGGCCCCTTTGCCCACCTAGGCTGCAAAAAAGTATCACACATGTGGTATTGCCGTACTCAGGAGAAGTTGGGCAATGTGTTTTGGGGTGTCATTTTACATATACCCATGCTGGGTGAGGTATACAGGGAGTGCAGAATTATTAGGCAAATTAGTATTTTGACCACATCATCCTCTTTATGCATGTTGTCTTACTCCAAGCTGTATAGGCTCGAAAGCCTACTACCAATTAACCACCTCAGCCCCCAGTGCTTAAACACCCTGAAAGACCAGGCCACTTTTTACACTTCTGACCTACACTACTTTCACCATTTATTGCTCGGTCATGCAACTTACCACCCAAATGAATTTTACCTCCTTTTCTTCTCACTAATAGAGCTTTCATTTGGTGGTATTTCATTGCTGCTGACATTTTTACTTTTTTTGTTATTAATCGAAATTTAACGATTTTTTTTGCAAAAAAATGACATTTTTCACTTTCAGTTGTAAAATTTTGCAAAAAAAACAAGATCCATATATAAATTTTGCTCTAAATTTATTGTTCTACATGTCTTTGATAAAAAAAAATGTTTGGGTAAAAAAAAAATGGTTTGGGTAAAAGTTATAGCGTTTACAAACTATGGTACAAAAATGTGAATTTCCGCTTTTTGAAGCAGCTCTGACTTTCTGAGCACCTGTCATGTTTCCTGAGGTTCTACAATGCCCAGACAGTACAAACACCCCACAAATGACCCCATTTCGGAAAGCACACGCCCTAAGGTATTCGCTGATGGGCATAGTGAGTTCATAGAACTTTTGATTTTTTGTCACAAGTTAGCGGAAAATGATGATTTTTTTTTTTTTTCTTACAAAGTCTCATATTCCACTAACTTGTGACAAAAAATAAAAACTTCCATGAACTCACTATGCCCATCACGAAATACCTTGGGGTCTCTTCTTTCCAAAATGGGGTCACTTGTGGGGTAGTTATACTTCCCTGGCATTCTAGGGGCCCAAATGAGTGGTAAGGAGTTTGAAATCAAATTCTGTAAAAAATGACGAGTGAAATCCGAAAGGTGCTCTTTGGAATATGGGCCCCTTTGCCCACCTAGGCTGCAAAAAAGTGTCACACATCTGGTATCTCCGTATTCAGTAGAAGTTGGGGAATGTGTTTTGGGGTGTCTTTTTACATATACCCATGCTGGGTGAGAGAAATATCTTGGTCAAATGCCAACTTTGTATAAAAAATGGGAAAAGTTGTCTTTTGCCAAGATATTTCTCTCACCCAGCATGGGTATATGTAAAATGACACCCCAAAACACATTCCCCAACTTCTACTGAATACGGAGATACCAGATGTGTGACACTTTTTTGCAGCCTAGGTGGGCAAAGGGGCCCATATTCCAAAGAGCACCTTTCGGATTTCACTCGTCATTTTTTACAGAATTTGATTTCAAACTCCTTACCACACATTTGGGCCCCTAGAATGCCAGGGCAGTATAACTACCCCACAAGTGACCCCATTTTGGAAAGAAGAGACCCCAAGGTATTCACTGATGGGCATGGCGAGTTCATGGAAGTTTTTATTTTTTGTCACAAGTTAGTGGAAAATGATGATTTTTTTTTTTTTTTTTTCATACAAAGTCTCATATTCCACTAACTTGTGACAAAAAATAAAAACTTCCATGAACTCGCCATGCCCATCAGCGAATACCTTGGGGTCTCTTCTTTCCAAAATGGGGTCACTTGTGGGGTAGTTATACTGCCCTGGCATTCTAGGGGCCCAAATGTGTGGTAAGGAGTTTGAAATCAAATTCTGTAAAAAATGACGAGTGAAATCCGAAAGGTGCTCTTTGGAATATGGGCCCCTTTGCCCACCTAGGCTGCAAAAAAGTGTCACACATCTGGTATCTCCGTATTCAGTAGAAGTTGGGGAATGTGTTTTGGGGTGTCATTTTACATATACCCATGCTGGGTGAGAGAAATATCTTGGCAAAAGACAACTTTTCCCATTTTTTTATACAAAGTTGGCATTTGACCAAGATATTTATCTCACCCAGCATGGGTATATGTAAAAAGACACCCCAAAACACATTCCCCAACTTCTACTGAATACGGAGATACCAGATGTGTGACACTTTTTTGCAGCCTAGGTGGGCAAAGGGGCCCATATTCCAAAGAGCACCTTTCGGATTTCACTCGTCATTTTTTACAGAATTTGATTTCAAACTCCTTACCACACATTTGGGCCCCTAGAATGCCAGGGCAGTATAACTACCCCACAAGTGACCCCATTTTGGAAAGAAGAGACCCCAAGGTATTCGCTGATGGGCATAGTGAGTTCATGGAAGTTTTTATTTTTTGTCACAAGTTAGTGGAATATGAGACTTTGTATGTAAAAAAAAAAATAAAATCATCATTTTCCACTAACTTGTGACAAAAAATAAAAAATTCTAGGAACTCGCCATGCCCCTCACGGAATACCTTGGGGTGTCTTCTTTCCAAAATAGGGTCACTTGTGGGGTAGTTATACTGCCCTGGCATTTTCCAGGGGCCCTAATGTGTGGTAAGTAGGTAAATGACCTGTGAAATCCGAAAGGTGCTCTTTGGAATGTGGGCCCCTTTGCCCACCTAGGCTGCAAAAAAGTGTCACACATCTGGTATCGCCGTACTCGGGAGAAGTTGGGGAATGTGTTTTGTGGTGTCATTTTACATATACCCATGCTGGGTGAGAGAAATATCTTGGCAAAAGACAACTTTTCCCATTTTTTTATACAAAGTTGGCATTTGACCAAGATATTTATCTCACCCAGCATGGGTATATGTAAAAAGACACCCCAAAACACATTCCCCAACTTCTACTGAATACGGAGATACCACATGTGTGACACTTTTTTGCAGCCTAGGTGGGCAAAGGGGCCCATATTCCAAAGAGCACCTTTCGGATTTCACTCGTCATTTTTTACAGAATTTGATTTCAAACTCCTTACCACACATTTGGGCCCCTAGAATGCCAGGGCAGTATAACTACCCCACAAGTGACCCCATTTTGGAAAGAAGAGACCCCAAGGTATTCGCTGATGGGCATAGTGAGTTCATGGAAGTTTTTATTTTTTGTCACAAGTTAGTGGAATATGAGACTTTGTATGTAAAAAAAAAAAAAAAAATCATCATTTTCCACTAACTTGTGACAAAAAATAAAAAATTCTAGGAACTCGCCATGCCCCTCACGGAATACCTTGGGGTGTCTTCTTTCTAAAATAGGGTCACTTGTGGGGTAGTTATACTGCCCTGGCATTTTCCAGGGGCCCTAATGTGTGGTAAGTAGGTAAATGACCTGTGAAATCCGAAAGGTGCTCTTTGGAATGTGGGCCCCTTTGCCCACCTAGGCTGCAAAAAAGTGTCACACATCTGGTATCGCCGTACTCGGGAGAAGTTGGGGAATGTGTTTTGTGGTGTCATTTTACATATACCCATGCTGGGTGAGAGAAATATCTTGGCAAAAGACAACTTTTCCCATTTTTTTATACAAAGTTGGCATTTGACCAAGATATTTATCTCACCCAGCATGGGTATATGTAAAATGACACCCCAAAACACATTCACCAACTTCTACTGAATACGGAGATACCACATGTGTGACACTTTTTTGCAGCCTAGGTGGGCAAAGGGGCCCAAATTCCTTTTAGGAGGGCATTTTTAGACCTTTGGAAACCAGACTTCTTCTCACGCTTTGGGGCCCCTAAAATGCCAGGGCAGTATAAATACCCCACATGTGACCCCATTTTGGAAAGAAGACACCCCAAGGTATTCAATGAGGGGCATGGCGAGTTCATTGAAAAAAAAATTTTTTGGCACAAGTTAGCGGAAATTGATTTTTTTGATTTTGTTCTCACAAAGTCTCCCTTTCCGCTAACTTGGGACAAAAATTTCAATCTTTCATGGACTCAATATGCCCCTCAGCGAATACCTTGGGGTGTCTTCTTTCCAAAATGGTGTTATTTGTGGGGTGTTTGTACTGCCCTGGCATTTGAGGGTCTCCGCAATCATTACATGTATGCCCAGCATTAGGAGTTTCTGCTATTCTCCTTATATTGAGCATACAGGTAATGAGATTTTTTTTTTCCGTTCAGCCGCTGGGCTGAAAGAAAAAAATGAACGGCACAGATTTCTTCATTCGCATCGATCAATGTGGATGAAAAAATCTCTGCCAAAAAAAGAAAAAGGAGGGGAAAGGCGTCTGCCAGGACATAGGAGCTCCGCCCAACATCCATGCCCACTTAGCTCGTATGCCCTGGCAAACCCGATTTCTCCATTCACATCAATCGATGTGGATGAATAAATCATTGCCGGGATTTTTTTTTTTATATATACAAAGTGTTTGCCAAAGTATATGAACACCGCCACCTCCTCAGCTCATATGCCTCGGCAAACGTATCTTTTACTGCAGAGGAGAAATCTCGTCTTGCAGCGCCGCATACACCGACTTGCGTGTAATCTGACAGCAGCGCAATGCTTCTGTCCGAATGCACATCAGTGCTGCAGCTAGTCGATCGGTTGGTCCACCTGAAAGGTAAAAAAAACAAAACAAAAAAGAAAAAACCAGGCCGCAAAGCAATAACTTTATTAACTTTAGAACAGAACATATTAACTTTTTTTAACTTTTTTAACTTTTTTACTTACCGGTAATTTTTTTTTTGTTTAGTTTTTTTTACCTTTATAGAACAAACCTCTCCTTCCCCATGGGACAATGTGCAAAGCGCAAATCGCCCAAAGATGTGGCGAAGTACGTTATGCACTTTATCCCAGGTGAAAGGAGAGGTTTGCAGCAGCTGTGAGTGAATGGGCCCTAATAGCCCTGTGTGCCTGTCCTGGTGAGATGTGATCCCTATGCTAGGTGTACCTGTGTGTGGTACTTCCGGAAACACTCTCCATAGCATAGGGCAGGGTGGTCAGCACAGTCAGGACAGAAATAGCGGGTGTCACGCCTTATTCCACTCCTGCTACAGACACGACATCTTTTTCGGGGTGACGGTTGGGTTGAGGTACCAGGAACGACACTGGGGAAATGTCGCTCGTGTAGACGGCTAACTACACTGGTGGATGGGGCCACGGAACCTTCTGGATACAGGAGGTTCTCGATGATCTCTTCCTGGAATTTGAGGAAGGATCGTGTTCTCCCAGCCTTACTGTAGAGAACAAAACTATTGTACAGCGCCAATTGAATCAAATATACAGACACCTTCTTATGCCAGCGTCTGGTTCTGCGGGAAACTAAATACGGAGACAACATCTGGTCATTGAAGTCCACCCCTCCCATGAGCGCATTATAGTCGTGGACACAGAGGGGCTTTTCAATGACACGGGTTGCTCGCTCAATTTGGATTGTCGTGTCTGCGTAAATGGAGGAGAGCATGTAAACGTCACGCTTGTCTCTCCATTTCACTGCGAGCAGTTCTTCGTTACACAAGGCAGCCCTCTGCCCCCTTGCAAGACGGGTGGTTACAAGCCGTTGGGGGAAGCCCACGCGACTAGTTCGCGCGGTGCCACAGGCGCAAATCCGTTCTAGAAACAAATGCCTAAAGAGGGCCACACTTGTGTAGAAATTGTCCACATAAAGATGGTACCCCTTGCCGAATAAGGGTGACACCAAGTCCCAGACTGTCTTCCCACTGCTCCCCAGGTAGTCAGGGCAACCGACCGGCTCCAGGGTCTGATCTTTTCCCTCATAGATCCGAAATTTGTGGGTATAGCCTGTGGCCCTTTCACAGAGCTTATACAATTTGACCCCATACCGGGCACGCTTGCTTGGGATGTATTGTTTGAAGCCAAGGCGCCCGGTAAAATGTATTAGGGACTCGTCTACGCAGATGTTTTGCTCAGGGGTATACAAATCTGCAAATTTCAGGTTGAAATGGTCTATGAGGGGCCGAATTTTGTGGAGCCGGTCAAAAGCTGGGTGGCCTCTGGGACGGGAGGTGGTGTTGTCGCTAAAATGCAGAAAACGGAGGATGGTCTCAAATCGTGTCCTGGACATAGCAGCAGAGAACATGGGCATGTGATGAATTGGGTGCGTTGACCAATATGACCGCAATTCATGCTTTTTTGTCAGGCCCATGTTGAGGAGAAGGCCCAGAAAAATTTTAAGTTCGGAAACTTGGACTGGTTTCCACCGGAAAGGCTGGGCATAATAGCTTCCCGGGTTTGCGGTTATAAATTGTGTGGCATACCGGTTTGTCTCTGCCACAACTAAGTCCAAGAGCTCCGCAGTCAAGAATAGCTCAAAAAATCCCAGGGCCGAACCGATTTGAGCCGTCTCAACCCGAACTCCAGACTGGGCGGTGAAAGGGGGAACTACTGGTGCGGCTGAAGTTGGTGACTGCCAATCAGGATTTGCCAGCACCTCAGGGACTCTAGGGGCTCTACGGGCCTGTCTGTGCGGTGGCTGCGACGGGGTAACTATTGCACGTGCCACCGTACCAGCTTCAACTGCCCTTCTGGTGCTCGCTACTTCACCAGGTTGTACGGCAGTGCTGGTACTAGGTCCAGGAAGGGCTGCGCTGCTGGTGTATGCCTCACCACGTGATCCGGCAGCGACAGCCCCACTCTGCTGCTCTTGAAGCGGATCCTGCGTAACCTGTGGTCTAGCGACACGGGGCCTGGTACGCCTGGTGCTATCAGGGACCTCCACCTCCTCGTCCGAACTTTGGGTCAGAGAGCCACTGCTTTCTACAGGTTCATATTCTGACCCGCTAGATTCATCAGATGAGGGTTCCCACTCCTCATCCGACTGGGTCAGAATCCTGTAGGCCTCTTCAGAAGAATACCCCCTGTTTGACATTTTGGACTACTAAATTTAGGGGTATTCCCTGAGACTACCCAAGAAAAAAAGCAAACCTGTCTTACAAAGGGGAGGCTAGCGAAGTACCGGAGGCTGCTGCGGTTGATAAAAAATATCAAAACAGATTTTTTTATCGCCGCAGTGCGTGTAAAATGAATGTGCAGTGATCAAAAAATATATATTTTTTGTCACTGCGGTGGGGCGGGCGTGGGTGAACGCACGTGTGGGCGACCGATCAGGCCTGATCGGGCAAACACTGCGTTTTGGGTGGAGGGCGAGCTAAGGTGACACTAATACTATTATAGATCTGACCGTGATCAGTTTTGATCACTTACAGATACTATAAAAGTACAAATGCTGATTAGCGATATGCTAAACAGCGAATAAAAGTGACTGCGGTGCGGTGGGGTGGGCGCTAACTGACGCTAACTACCTAACCAAGGGGCCTAAACTATCCCTAAAACCTAACAGCCAATACCAGTGAAAAAAAAAAGTGACAGTTTACACTGATCACTTTTTTTCCTTTCACTAGTGATTGACAGGGGCGATCAAAGGGGTGATCAAAGGGTTAATTGGGGTGCAGGTGGGTGATCTGGGGCTAAGGTGTAGTGTTGGTGCTACTCACAGTTCAGTCTGCTCCTGTGCTGGATCCAACCGACGAAAAGGACCAGCACAGGAGCAGACAAGCCATATAACAGATCATATTTACTAATATGATCTGTTATATGACTTTGGATTGGATTTTTTGAAAATCGCCAGCCTGCCAGCCAATGATCGTTGCTGGCAGGCTGGTGACGAAATACTTCTTTTAATTTTGCCGGCCCGCGATGCGCATGCGCGGGCAGGCTTGGAGCGAAATCTCGCGTCTCGCGAGATGACGCGTATATGCGTGACTCTGCGCAGCGCTGCCACCTCCAGAACGCGATCCTGCGTTAGGCGGTCCGGAGGTGGTTAAGCATATTAGGTGATGTGCATCTCTGTAATGAGAAGGGGTGTGGTCTAATGACATCAACACCCTATATTAGGTGTGCATAATTATTAGGCAACTTCCTTTCCTTTGGCAAAATGGGTCAAAAGAAGGACTTGACAGGCTCAGAAAAGTCAAAAATAGTGAGATATCTTGCAGAGGGATGCAGCACTCTTAAAATTGCAAAGCTTCTGTAGCGTGATCATCGAACAATCAAGCGTTTCATTCAAAATAGTCAACAGGGTCGCAAGAAGCGTGTGGAAAAACCAAGGTGCAAAATAACTGCCCATGAACTGAGAAAAGTCAAGCGTGCAGCTGCCAAGATGCCACTTGCCACCAGTTTGGCCATATTTCAGAGCTGCAACATCACTGGAGTGCCCAAAAGCACAAGGTGTGCAATACTCAGAGACATGGCCAAGGTAAGAAAGGCTGAAAGACGACCACCACTGAACAAGACACACAAGCTGAAACGTCAAGACTGGGCCAAGAAATATCTCAAGACTGATTTTTCTAAGGTTTTATGGACTGATGAAATGAGAGTGAGTCTTGATGGGCCAGATGGATGGGCCCGTGGCTGGATTGGTAAAGGGCAGAGAGCTCCAGTCCGACTCAGACGCCAGCAAGGTGGAGGTGGAGTACTGGTTTGGGCTGGTATCATCAAAGATGAGCTTGTGGGGCCTTTTCGGGTTGAGGATGGAGTCAAGCTCAACTCCCAGTCCTACTGCCAGTTTCTGGAAGACACCTTCTTCAAGCAGTGGTACAGGAAGAAGTCTGCATCCTTCAAGAAAAACATGATTTTCATGCAGGACAATGCTCCATCACACACGTCCAAGTACTCCACAGCGTGGCTGGCAAGAAAGGGTATAAAAGAAGAAAATCTAATGACATGGCCTCCTTGTTCACCTGATCTGAACCCCATTGAGAACCTGTGGTCCATCATCAAATGTGAGATTTACAAGGAGGGAAAACAGTACACCTCTCTGAACAGTGTTTGGGAGGCTGTGGTTGCTGCTGCACGCAATGTTGATGGTGAACAGATCAAAACACTGACAGAATCCATGGATGGCAGGCTTTTGAGTGTCTTTGCAAAGAAAGGTGGCTATATTGGTCACTGATTTGTTTTTGTTTTGTTTTTGAATGTCAGAAATGTATATTTGTGAATGTTGAGATGTTATATTGGTTTCACTGGTAAAAATAAATAATTGAAATGGGTATATATTTGTTTTTTGTTAAGTTGCCTAATAATTATGCACAGTAATAGTCACCTGCACACACAGATATCCCCCTAAAATAGCTAAAACTAAAAACAAACTAAAAACTACTTCCAAAAATATTCAGCTTTGATATTAATGAGTTTTTTGGGTTCATTGAGAACATGGTTGTTGTTCAATAATAAAATTAATCCTCAAAAATACAACTTGCCTAATAATTCTGCACTCCCTGTATATCTCGGCAAAAGACAACTTTTCCAATTTTTTTATACAAAGTTGGCATTTGACCGAGATATTTCTCTCATCTAGCATTGGTATATGTAAAATGACACCCCAAAACACATTCCCTAACTTCTCCTGAGTACGGCGATACCAGATGTGACACTTTTTTGCAGCCTAGATGCGCAAAGGGGCCCACATTCCTTTTAGGAGGGCATTTTTAGACATTTGGATCCCAGACTTCTTCTCACGCTTTAGGGCCCCTAAAATGTCAGGGCAGTATAAATACCCCACATGTGACCCCATTTTGGAAAGAAGACACCCCAAGGTATTCAATGAGGGGCATGGCGAGTTCATCGAATTTTATTTTTTTTGCCACAAGTTAGCGGAAATTGATTTTTTTTTAGTTTTTTCTCACAAAGTCTCCCTTTCCGCTAACTTGGGACAAAAATTTAAATCTTTCATGGACTCAATATGCCCCTCAGCGAATACCTTGGGGTGTCTACTTTCTGAAATGGGGTCACAAGTGGGGTATTTATACTGCCCTGGCATTTTAGGGGCCCTAAAGCGTGAGAAGAAGTCTGGAATATAAATGTCTAAAAATTTTTACGCATTTGGATTCCGTGAGGGGTATGGTGAGTTAATGTGAGATTTTATTTTTTGACACAAGTTAGTGGAATATGAGACTTTGTAAGAAAAAATTTAATAAAAAAATTTCCGCTAACTTGGGCCAAAAAAATGTCTGAATGGAGCCTTACAGGGGGGTGATCAATGACAGGGGGGTGATCAGGGAGTCTATATGGGGTGATCACCCCCCTGTCATTGATCACCCCGCTGTAAGGCTCCATTCAGACGTCCGTATGTTTTTTACGGATCCACAGATACATGGATCGGATCCGCAAAACACATACGGACGTCTGAATGGAGCCTTACAGGGGGGTGATCAATGACAGGGGGGGTGATCACCCCATATAGACTCCCTGATCACCCCCCTGTCATTGATCACCCCCCTGTCATTGATCACCCCCCTGTAAGGCTCCATTCAGACGTCCGTATGTGTTTTGCGGATCCGATCCATGTATCCGGGGATCTGTAAAAAACATACGGACGTCTGAATGGAGCCTTACAGGGGGGTGATCAATGACAGGGGGGTGATCAATGACAGGGGGGTGATCAGGGAGTCTATATGGGGTGATCACCCCCCTCTCATTGATCACCCCCCTGTAAGGCTCCATTCAGATGTCCGTACGTGTTTTGCGGATCCGATCCATGTATCCGTGGATCCGTAAAAAACATACGGATGTCTGAATGGAGCCTTACAGGGGGGTGATCAATGACAGGGGGGTGATCAATGACAAGGGTGATCAGGGAGTCTATATGGGGTGATCACCCCCCTGTCATTGATCACCCCCCTGTAAGGCTCCATTCAAATGTCCGTATGTGTTTTGCGGATCCGATCCATGTATCCGTGGATCCGTAAAAAACATACGGACGTCTGAATGGAGCCTTACAAGGGGGTGATCAATGACAGGGGGGTGATCAATGACAGGGGGGTGATCAGGGAGTCTATATGGGGTGATCAGGGGTGATCAGGTGTTAATAAGGGGTAAATAATTGACAGGGGGGGTGTAGTGTAGTGGTGTTTGGTGCTACTTATTACTGAGCTGCCTGTGTCCTCTGGTGGTCGATCCAAGCAAAAGGGACCACCAGAGGACCAGGTAGTAGGTATATTAGATGCTGTTATCAAAACAGCGTCTAATATACCTGTTAGGGGTTAAAAAAATCGCATCTCCAGCCTGCCAGCGAACGATCGCCGCTGGCAGGCTGGAGATCCACTCGCTTACCTTCCGATCCTGTGAAATTTCACAGGAAATCTTGCGTCTCGCGAGGGGACGCGTATATGCGCCCAGGAGGAATGATCGACCGCCTCCAGGACGCGTCGCTGCATTCGGAGGTCCGGAGGCGGTTAAAATATAGGATCGATGGTCGGCTCTGTATATAAAATATTAATCTATTTTTTTTTTTTAATAATATACTGTGCATAAAATCACAAAAATCCCTGTATCCGTATTAAAAAAAACATAGAAAAAGATAACAAAAAAATAGAAAAATACAATTGCACATTTTATTACTACCATATAATAGTACTGTAGTGAGCAGATAACCACTACACAAGATCCATGATTGCCAGCTACATTTATATATATATATATATATATATATATATATTTATTTATTTATACACAGATACAGTAGATACACTGTACAGTATATACACTCTGAACCTAAGCCATTCCATTATTTATATGTGGACATTACATTAAGTGCACAGATTTGTCCACCACAAGAACGTCTATCTGTGAAATTATATGAATGGCGGAACTTGAGCCATTCCCATATATATATATATATATATATATATACTGTAGATATGCGCATTATATTATATTATTAACTGCACAGAATTGTGCACTACAAAAAAGGCTAACTGCCAAATCACATGAATGGCATATAACCCTTCCTGCAATTTGGCAGATACCCGTTCTTGTAGGGGACAAACCTGCGCTAATGACATACAGTAGTGCGCATACACTTATAATATAATGATATAGTGCACATATACATATACAGTAAGCGTTGATGGAAGCGTTGACCACTAGTTATATTAGTCTGCACACAACATATATATCGCTACTAGTTATACCAGTCTACACAGAGGAGACTGACCTCTCCACAGCACTTGTAGTTCCACCACAATAAACCACAAGGGTTATATGCCATTCATGTAATTTGGCAGGTAGCTTTTTTTGTAGTGGACAATTCTGTGCAGTTATTAATATAATATAATGCGCATATCTACAGTATATATATGTAGGAATGTCTCAAGTTCGGCCATTCATATAATTTCATAGATAGCCGTTTTTGTGGTGAACAATCGTGTATCTTGTATACTGGTTATCTGCTCGCTACAGTACTATATTATGGTAGTAATAACATGGATTTTTATGTTTTTATGCACTGTATATTATTTTATATATACAATATTTATATTGCATATATTTACATATATACAAAAGGTTAGACACGGTACTTTCTTGTTTAATGTGTTTTGTCCCTAGTCATAGTGCCAACATACTGTACAATAAAAGATGGATACTTTACTTTCAGTGAGTCCGTGATCCTGAGATATGTATGTGGTTGTATAGGGTTGTCCCCTCCCCCTTCCACTGCAGCATTGGAGCCCCCAGCATGGCATGTGCACACCTGCTTGTTATAGCAATATTTTATGTATAAAAATTTATAATTAATTAATAAAAATAAAAATATTAGAGAGTGGATATATATTGTCGGTGGGTAATAATTCAATTAAGAATTATTAATTATGGTCATAAAAATAATTAACCATAAAAAAATTAAATTTATAAAATTTGTCATAAATTCTTAAAATCATGACCTGGTGAATTGTAGACAACCTAATTGATACAATTCACATCTGAGTCCGACTATTTCCTCAGATAAATAAGTTCTTTTTGACGTGAGATGACGTTAATGATAAAATGTAGTTCTGCATTATACAATAATACACAGGTATTATAAAAATATGCAGATTTATTGGTTACAAAGTTATAAATATATATAAGTAAATAAACACAATGATACATGCAAATGAATATATATAGCGTTAATATAAAGCATTACAAGCTTAACAATACATGTGAGGTGAAATAACTTGTCACATTATACACAAGCTATTATTAGGTTAGGATATCAAAATATGAACATAAGTTATATACATTACTTCTGTTCAGAGAAAACCTCATGATATCAGGATGGGCATGTCTAATCGTAGACATCATTATAGAATGCTAAATACATTCTGCCCCCCTCTAACCAACTACACATCACATGACTTCAAGATGGGCACTTCCATCCAAGGATATAACTTAGAAGAGACAACTGTATCCTTCCGCCCCATCCTGGACTATTTTCACATATATAACTTTGGTAAGACTATTAAGACAAATAAAAGGGATCTAGGATCTTAAATGGGAAGGATTTGAAACAAATCTTTCCTGTGGGAATCCATCACTTAGCTTGGCGAAGAATGTTCTATCAATATATATATATATATATATATATATATACAGTACAGACCAAAAGTTTGGACACACCTTCTCATTCAAAGAGTTTTCTTTATTTTCATGACTATGAAAATTGTAGATTCACACTAAAGGCATCAAAACTATGAATTAACACATGTGGAATTATATACATAACAAACAAGTGTGAAACAACTGAAAATATGTAATATTCTAGGTTCTTCAAAGTAGCCACCTTTTGCTTTGATTACTGCTTTGCACACTCTTGGCATTCTCTTGATGAGCTTCAAGAGGTAGTCCCCTGAAATGGTTTTCACTTCATAGGTGTGCCCTGTCAGGTTTAATAAGTGGGATTTCTTGCCTTATAAATGGGGTTGGGACCATCAGTTGCATTGAGGAGAAGTCAGGTGGATACACAGCTGATAGTCCTACTGAATAGACTGTTAGAATTTGTATTATGGCAAGAAAAAAGCAGCTAAGTAAAGAAAAACTAGTGGCCATCATTACTTTAAGAAATGAAGGTCAGTCAGTCAGCCGAAAAATTGGGAAAACTTTGAAAGTAAGGGCTATTTGACCATGAAGGAGAGTGATGGGGTGCTGCGCCAGATGACCTGGCCTCCACAGTCACCGGACCTGAACCAAATTGAGATGGTTTGGGGTGAGCTGGACCGCAGAGTGAAGGCAAAAGGGCCAACAAGTGCTAAGCATCTCTGGGAACTCCTTCAAGACTGTTGGAAGACCATTTCAGGGGACTACCTCTTGAAGCTCATCAAGAGAATGCCAAGAGTGTGCAAAGCAGTAATCAAAGCAAAAGGTGGCTACTTTGAAGAACCTAGAATATGACATATTTTCAGTTGTTTCACACTTGTTTGTTATGTATATAATTCCACATGTGTTAATTCATAGTTTTGATGCCTTCATAGTCATGAAAATAAAGAAAACTCTTTGAATGAGAAGGTGTGTCCAAACTTTTGGTCTGTACTGTATATATATATATATATATATACAGTACAGACCAAAAGTTTGGACACACCTTCTCATTCAAAGAGTTTTCTTTATTTTCATGACTATGAAGGCATCAAAACTATGAATTAACACATGTGGAATTATATACATAACAAACAAGTGTGAAACAACTGAAAATATGACATATTCTAGGTTCTTCAAAGTAGCCACCTTTTGCTTTGATTACTGCTTTTCACACTCTTGGCATTCTTTTGATGAGCTTCAAGAGGTAGTCCCCTGAAATGGTCTTCCAACAGTCTTGAAGGATTTCCCAGAGATGCTTAGCACTTGTTGGCCCTTTTGCCTTCACTCTGCGGTCCAGCTCACCCCAAACCATCTCGATTGGGTTCAGGTCCGGTGACTGTGGAGGCCAGGTCATCTGGCGCAGCACCCCATCACTCTCCTTCATGGTCAAATAGCCCTTACTTTCAAAGTTTTCCCAATTTTTCGGCTGACTGACTGACCTTCATTTATTAAAGTAATGATGGCCACTCGTTTTTCGTTACTTAGCTGCTTTTTTCTTGCCATAATACCAATTCTAACAGTCTATTCAGTAGGACTATCAGCTGTGTATCCACCTGACTTCACCTCAACGCAACTGATGGTCCCAACCCCATTTATAAGGCAAGAAATCCCACTTATTAAACCTGACAGGGCACACCTGTGAAGTGAAAACCATTTCAGGGGACTACCTCTTGAAGCTCATCAAGAGAATGCCAAGAGTGTGCAAAGCAGTAATCAAAGCAAAAGGTGGCTACTTTGAAGAACCTAGAATATGAGATATTTTCAGTTTCACACTTGTTTGTTATGTATATAATTCCACATGTGTTAATTCATAGTTTTGATGCTTTCAGTGTGAATCTACAATTTTCAGTCATAGTCATGAAAATAAAGAAAACTCTTTGAATGAGAAGGTGTGTCCAAACTTTTGGTCTGTACTGTATATATATATAAAAGTAAAGAAAAATGGGCAGCACTCCGGTCTTGTGAAGAAATTCAGTGACGTTTATTCACACTCAATCGCAATGCAGCATTTCAGCCCTCTCAATGGAGCCTTTGTCAAGCTAGTGAACACAGTGCTCTCAACATATTTATATAGGTGAATCCAATTAGAATAACATGATTGCTCATTAAATATATCTTACAGATATCCATATAAAACATGATAATACAATTCATTACAGTGTATTCATATACATGTGCCATCACAATGTGGACATAGTGTATACATCAATGTGAACACAACTTAAAATCACATATCAGATCAGCATAACAACATAAGTACTGCTGATTGTTATATAAGGTGCAGCTGTGCTAAAGTGTACATAAATCAAAACATTAGAAAGGAAATTAAAAGAGGGACAAACCCACGTCACGAAAATCCATTAGCAATCTAATGTTGGCGTCCCCTGGCGTCTGGTGCGCAGGCGTCAGTGTATGTCGGTAATGCGCGAGATCCTGTCAAGTCCCGCGCATGCGCACAACACGCTCATTACTGGCGTTCATACGCAATGCGCCGGGACCCAGCAGGACTCGCGAGAGCTCTCCATTTCTCGCGCATGCGCCCCGCGCGGTCATAATCAGCACACTGGCATCACGCCATTGCGCATGTCTGCAGGAACGAAACCAGTATTGTTGTCACTATGTGACCATAGCAACCGTGTTTATATATGATCTTAAGGGTACAGTAACCACCAGGAAGCGGGCAATGTTTATGGAGTGATGCGCACACGGGGGTTAATCCAGTGCACAAAATCCCATTGTGGCGAGAATCCCAAGGCTAGTCTTAACCAGGGATCCAGCCACTGCACCCCCGCCTCCCGTGGTTATATGGAGTCGGTGTGGAGGTGGATATATATCACTGGTCCATACGTCCATCTCTGGGCGCATGTTCCTGTGTGGGACGAAGGACCAGACACTCTCGTGTCATATGTCCCCCGCTCCTGTATCCACCCCCACCGGCATCCTACTGCCCCAGTAGGTAACTTATCACGGATGATTAGATATCATTAAGCATATTGGTTTTGGATCCCCAGCCTTAGATATGAATGGAGAGATCTACAAAAAAAATATATGTTACACACAAAACGTATTTGTTATGATCGCTTGGAAATTTCATGTCGGGGGATGTCCTCTCAATTAAGACAAACGTTTCCATCAAGATAATCTATGGGAGACAAGAGGAAAAAAAGAGAAAAAAAGGAGAAAATGAATAAAGAACACAATCTCAACCTATACACTCTCAAACTAATGTCACGCATTCTACTGGTACCCGGTTATATCACTCTAAATTCAACATTAAGTCCATGTGGTTTTAGGGTTCGTAATTGGAAAATCCAATATAGTTCTCGCTGTTTCAGTGTGACCGATCTGTCGCCCCCACGACGTAGCATGGCGACCTGGTCGATCACCCTGAACAGCAAGTCCTTCTCGGTGTGTCCTGCTTCCGTGAAATGTTTAGATACTGGAAGATCTAACCTCTTTTCCTAATAGTGTACCTGTGATGGTTCAGTCTTGTTTTGACATCCCATGTAGTCTCCCCTACATAGAGGAGACGACAGGGGCATTCAAGCAGATACACTACATAAGAGGAATCACAGGTTAAGTGATGCTTTATCTTGAATTCCTCTCCTGTCTGTGGGTGTGTAAAACTCGCTCCCCTTAACATAAGAGGGCAATTCACACACCCATGGCAAGGAAAACTTCCTTTCCTGGATGCTCCAAAATAGGTGCTAAATGAGATCTTACTAGTACCAATGTCAGCCCGTACTAGTTGATCCTTGATGTTACGTGTACGCTTATAAGACATCATAAGAGGATTGGCAAACTCGGGAATACCCTTGAAGTTACTGCACAAAATGGGCCAATGTCCCTTCAGAATACCTCCGATCTTGTCGCTCAGGGGTGAGAACCGCGTAACAAAGGGTATGCGTTTTTCATCCCTTGTCTTATTTACGCATTTTTTCAAGAGGGTTTCCCTAGATTGTTGCATGACCCTTACTTTATGTTGTTCCACCAGTTTCTTCGGATATCCCCTATTGATAAATTTCTGACCCATTGTGGTGAGTCTATCTGTGGCCTCCTCCTCTCCTTGTACTATCCTCCTAATCCTAAGTAGCTGGCTATAGGGCAACGTCCTAACCATGCTCCTAGGGTGACAACTATCATATTTGAGTAGTGTGTTTTTGTCCGTTTTTTTAGTAAAAAGGTCAGTATGTAAAAAATCCCCCTGTCTACTTACTGTCACATCCAGAAATTCAATCTTTGTTTCTGAACTGACTAGTGTGAACTTGACCTCAGGATCAATCCCATTGAGGAAATCACCAAATTGGTGCAATTCCTCAATGGAGCCCATCCATAGTAGGAAGATGTCGTCTATGTAACGCCACCACCCCAGAACCTGTCTGAAGTGGTGGCTAACATAGACGTACATCTCCTCTACATGAGCCATATAAATGTTGGCATAATTTGGCGCCACATTTGAGCCCATAGCGGTCCCACGCAATTGGACAAAGTACTCATCCTGGAACAAAAAATAGTTACAGGTGAGCACAATGTCCAAGAGCGTGATCAAGAAATCCTTACACTTTATGGAATATGGTGAGTCAGCTAGACATCTTCTAACCGCACCTACCCCAATATCATGTGTGATAGATGTGTACAAACTAACCACATCAAATGATGCTAAGATGACATGTGCCGGTAGTTGTATCTCACTAATTTCATTCAGGAAATGTGTAGTGTCCCTTATGTATGATTTCGCTTTTGAGACATATGGTGACAATCCTGTCCAAGAATATGGCAATTTGAGAGAATGGTGAACCAATGCCTGATACTATCGGGCGGCCTGGTGGAGAAACAAGTGACTTGTGGATTTTCGGCAGCATATATATTACCGGAGTCCTCGGCCGTTCCACATAGAGAAAGGAGTGTAACTTATCATCGATCAAACCCTCTTCTCTAGCGGAATCCAGTACCCCACAAATCTTTTTCAAGAATTCGAACTTGGGGTCACCTGGAAGCCTGCGATATACATTTTCGTCATTCAATTGGCGATATACCTCATCCACATAGTCCGTTGTGTTCATGACCACCACTGCTCCACCCTTGTCTGCCGGTTTAATGGTCAGACAAGGGTTAGCAGCGAGCTCCTTCAGGGCCTTGGTTTCCTCTCCTCTCATATTCCGTTTCATACACATTCCTTCCTCTCCTGATGTTTTTAGTGCCTCTAGATCAATCCTGACTGCATTGATAAATGTATCAAGGGCAACATGATTGATAATAGGAGAAAAATCACTTTTCGCATATAGTTGTACATTATTAAGTGTAAGCTCTTAATCACCTCCCGACCCAACCACTGAGGCTTCAGTGGACTGTTTGTCAAACCAAATTTTTAACTTAATGGCTCTAAAAAAACGGTGCAGGTCAAGCTCTAATTGGAACCAATCAATGCTCTTGGCCGGGCAGAAGGAAAGTCCTTTTTCCAAAACAGACAATTGTATAGGAGTTAACACAACAGATGATATATTTACCACAGTTGTCTCTTCCACATGGTTCTTTGCGGTTTCATCAGGCCTCCCTTTGCGCCACCTGTGTTGCCTCCTTCCCCCTCGTCTGGTCCGGTGGGATCCGGACCCAGACCTAAAGAAGGAACGGTGATTGTGGGGGTATTAGAACTGGATGTTGCAACAGCATTCCGGGGATCGTCCATCTCTGGAGCTGTAGGATTATTCCTTTGATTAAAGGGTCCCATTTTTTTGCTTCGGGGAGAGGGTCGTTATATCCTCTTAGGGCCTTTTTTAACAGTCCTCTGCCCTCCCTGCCAACTGTATACAAAACCGGTAGTATAGTCTTCCATATCCCTTTGCCACTTCTTCCTCTTAGTAGATTGTAGATCTTGCTTTAATTTCTCCAGGAGTGAATTACAATCACTGAAATATTTCTCTGCATCCTCTGTAGTTAATGCTGCTTTCAATTCCACTTCTGTCTGTTCCAGACTGATTTTCAAGGTGTAGATTTCTTTATGTAGATATTCAACGTTTAACAAAATGATATCTAGGGAATATTTGTTCGAGATCTGTGCGAACCGTGAACAGAAATCTGGGTTGTTAGGAAAAAAATCAGGTCTCAAAATTGAGCGCATGCCCTTCGGTATCCGATGCGCATGATGATACTCGCTGAGAATAATTGCATGTAAGTCCAAATTGATCAATCGTTTGGAATATAGCTCGTACCTTTTCTTGAGGTCCAATATGGATGGTGTTGATAAAAAGGCGACATCCCTTGTGGCACCCTGCAGGATGCGTGCTTCATCCTCCTGCGTATAGGAAAAAATGTCCTGGTGCGTACATCCTGTAGCTTGGCTCATATTTCAGGAGAAAGGTGCTAAGCTGATAGATCCAATATACAAAAACAGAAAGTTATATCAGCAGCACTCTATAGGATGCCGGGTGCAACTCCACACTTGCTCCTGGACGGGAGCCGTTCAATATAAGTAAAGAAAAATGGGCAGCACTCCGGTCTTGTGAAGAAATTCTGTGACGTTTATTCACACTCAATCGCAATGCAGCATTTCAGCCCTCTCAATGGAGCCTTTGTCAAGCTAGTGAACACAGTGCTCTCAACATATTTATATAGGTGAATCCAATTAGAATAACATGATTGCTCATTAAATATATCTTACAGATATCCATATAAAACATGATAATACAATTCATTACAGTGTATTCATATACATGTGCCATCACAATGTGGACATAGTGTATACATCAATGTGAACACAACTTAAAATCACATATCAGATCAGCATAACAACATAAGTACTGCTGATTGTTATATAAGGTGCAGCTGTGCTAAAGTGTACATAAATCAAAACATTAGAAAGAAAATCAAAAGAGGGACAAACCCACGTCACGAAAATCCATTAGCGATCTAATGTTGGCGTCCCCTGGCGTCTGGTGCGCAGGCGTCAGTGTATGCCGGTAAAGCGCGAGATCCTGTCAAGTCCCGCGCATGCGCACAACACGCTCGTTACTGGCGTTCATACGCAACGCCATATAAATATGTTGAGAGCACTGTGTTCACTAGCTTGACAAAGGCTCCATTGAGAAGGCTGAAATGCTGCATTGCGATTGAGTGTGAATAAACGTCACTGAATTTCTTCACAAGACCGGAGTGCTGCCCATTTTTCTTTACTTATATTGAACGGCTCCCGTCCAGGAGCAAGTGTGGAGTTGCACCCGGCATCCTATAGAGTGCTGCTGATATAACTTTCTGTTTTTATATATAAAAGCAATTATTTAATGCTTCTGCAGGTAGAATGAAGCCTCACAATATCCTAAGACTACATCTCAATATGGATGATCAATTAATTTAATTATTTATTTATTCGCCAATCTAGATGGTATAATTTCACCCACACTATCAAATTAGTCTTAATAAAATCAAATATAATTTTCTGTGTCTCTTACCAAGTCCTAGTAGGTATCTCACTTCTGCTCCTAGGAAAGCTGGGTGGTCCATCATAGCACATCTCACCATGGCTTTCATCTTGATAGACCCCTCTAGAGATCTTTACTTGTCTCCTCTCTCCTTTTTTCTCTCCTCTTTCTTCTGCCTCCTGTGTATGGTTTATGATCACAAACTTATCAGTTAGACACACCTTCCTAGTTTGGAACTTTCCAATCATTGTCGGATGGGCGTGACCATTGATAAAAATTGTGACATCATAACCCTACCCAGAATGCACTTTTGCTACTGTTGTAATGTCACCTACTGATACATAGGTGGCACTGCTGTATAAGCTATCTGCATCATAGTATAAAGGGTTAACTTATGTAAGTCTGAATATACATTTTGACCTTAGAAGCTTTAATTCAAAGCCATAGGGATTAATTCTGACACTTGTAGCAATTAGAGACAGACCTCTAGGCGTCTCTTTAAACGTTTCTCACACTGCTAATTTATGGATCGTAAATATCCTTGTTTTCTCACAGAGATATCAGTACCTCCTCTGTCATACCAAAGATGTGATTAACGGTTACAAAACACACATCTTCACAGACACTCTTCTAATGAGAAATATATACAATATACTGGATACATGTTGTCTTCGTAACATATAAGAATATAATATAAACAAATATATATATATATATATATATATATATATATATATATATGTCCTACTGATTGTCTTATGCTAAGGACTAAGGCTCATTAAATGAATACATACATATTATATATTTTGCTTCATTAATAAATGCCTAATTGTATAGGTAATTATCACCAGCTGCACAGAGCTTATCTCTTTCTCCCGTCATAAATTTAAAAGTAGACAAGGAGGCCTCTTCTCAGACTGGTACATTCTTTGTGAAAAGAAATAACACTGAAGTAGAAACCTTTGTGTGACCTTAATTTGGCCTACTCAAGACATACAAAATTGTAACTATAGTCGAGCATGGCTCTTAAAGGCAATGAAGATCCATCTTGACAATAATGAATTGGATATGAATGTATTTACCTATGAAAATGCACAACAATATGTACAAAAATATGTACTAATTAATAACTTTTGCCCCCCTACACTAGACACTTTCTTACCACATGTAGCATTTTCTTTCATGGATATGAGCGCACCTTCCTCTGTTAATCATTGCCGCAGCACACATACAACAGGCGCTCAGTGCGATCCTGCTATGTGGTTAGGATTACATCTCTGGCAGCATTACCATCTGGAGTCCCCATCGAAATCTCTCCCCGCCTGAACCCACCATAGCACCATCTCCCAAGATCCAGAGTCCCAATGTTAACTCCTTCTTAGCTGAATTGACTATTAAATAAAGTAACAGTTTATTAATTTTATTATAGACACACAGCGGGACCACACTCCTCCTGCTGCCACTTCGCACTTGTCACCGGCGCATACCACCAGCATACAGCTCTTCTATAATTGAAATAAAGACAAGTTAAATATTTTCGTTACCTATACATGACTATGTATATATAGTACACCTTCTCTCCGCAGATTTAGTGTAGATATCCCTGCAATTAAGATATAGATCTTCTCTCTATCACATAATTAAGATATCGGGGATATCTACACTAAAGCTTGGGAGACTATATTACCGGACTAAGGATCAGAGAGACTCATACTCTGGCTCAGTGGAGAAATTCACTACTATATATTAACATTAACCCCTTCACGACTGCAATACGTTTATATAAGTGATATTTGCACATGCCCCGTGCAGCTACAACATGTATAAACGTCAAGCCTGCTCTTTAATCCAAACGCTGCAAAACGCTTGGATTAAAGCTTTTGCCCCAGGCACTGCTGCTGTCACGGACAGCATACAGTGCAGTAATGCCGGCAAGGGACCAATCAGAGTCCCTTGACGATTCTTAGAACATTGAGACACTAAAACATAATTTTTGTATTTCAAATATGCTATTATTGTGTTAAAGTGAAATAAAAAAAAAATGTATACATATTAGGTATCGCCGCATCCATAATAACCTGCTTGATAAAATTATTACATGACCTAACCCCTCAGGTGAACACCGTAAAAAGAAAAAAAAAAAAGAGTGCCAAAAAAGCTATTTTTGTCACTTTACTTCACAAAAAGTGCAACAGCAAGCGATAAAAAAGGCTTATGACCCCCAATATAGTTCCAATCAAACCGTCACCTCATCCCGCAAAAAATGATACCCTATTTAAGACAATCGCCCAAAAAATAAAAAAGCTATGGCTTTCAGACTATGGAGACACTAAAACATCATTTTTTGGGTTTCAGAAATGCTATTATTGTGTAAAACTTAAATAAATAGGAAAAAGTATACATATTTGGTATTGCCACGTCTGTAACGATCTGCTCTATAAAACTGTCACATGACCTAAATCCTCAGATAAACGCTGTAAAAATAAACTGCCCCATAAAGTGTAATAATCAATGATCAAAAAATCCTATGTACCCAAAAATGCTACCAATTAAAACCTCAACACTTTCTGCAAAAAACGAGACGATCGGCAGAAAAATAAAAAACATATGGCGTTCAGAAAATGGACACACAAAAACATAATTTATTTTTTAAATATGCTTTATTATGTAAAACTGAAACAAACAAAGAAAGTAGACATATTTGATATCATTACGTCCGGAACAACCTGCTCTATAAAAATAGCACATGATCTACCCTGTCAGATGAATCTTGTAAAAAAAACAAAAAAAACGGTGCCAAAATTTTTCGGTTACCTTGCCTCACAAAAATTCATAATATAGAGCAATTAAAAATCATATGTTCCCCAAAATAGTACCAATAAAACTGGCACCTTATCCCCTAGTTTCCAAAATAGGGTCAGTTTTTGGGAGTTTCTACTGTATGGGTGCATCAGGGGTGCTTTAAATGGGACATGGCATCTAAAACCAGTCCAGCAAAATCTGCCTTCCAAAAACCGTATGGCATTCCTTTTCTTCTGCGCCCTGCTGTGTGCCCTTACATCAGTTTACGACCACATGTGGGGTGTTTCTGTAAACTGCAGAATCAGGGTAATAAATATTGAGTATTGTTTGGCTCTTAACCCTCAATGTGTTAAAAAAAATGTTATAAAATGGAAAATCTGCGAAAAAAGTGAAATTTTGAAATTTTATTTCCATTTTCCTTTAATTCTTGTGGAACACCTAAAGGGTTAACAAAGTTTGTAAAATCAGTTTTGCGTAACTTGAGGGGTGTAATTTCTACAATGGGGTCATTTATGGGGGTATCAACAATGTAGGCCCCCCAAAGTGACTTCAGACCTGAACTGGTCCTTAAAAAGTGGGTTTTGGAAATTTTCTTAAAAATTTTAAGAATTGCTTCTAAACTTCTAAGCCTTCTAACCTCCTAAAAAAATAAAATGACATTTCCAAAATGATGCCAACATAAAGTAGACATATGGGGAATGTTAAGTAATAAATATTTTATTAGGTATCACTTTCTGTTTTAGAAGCAGAGAAATTGATATTTGGAAAATTGTGAATTTGAAGGGAACTGAAATGTGTAGCAAAAATATATTAGTATCTACACCAACCCTCCGTAGATCTTATACTGAATAAGGATTATTGAATACAACTTTTTAAATCTTTCTTATATTAATGGTCTGTTATTATATAACAAATTTTTATGTTTGTGTTTATATATTAATAAATGGTACACATTTCTTTTATAATCTCATCTATATGCCAGCAGCAGGGTGCAGGAGAAGGGTTAGCCATGTTGTTCCATGCGCCATCTGGTGTTCACAAACCTAAATTGCACCCTGAATTTTCTCACTCTATTTACGCTCTTCGGGTTTGTTAATGAAATTGGATATCGCTAAGCGCTCACGCGAGTCTGAAGGGAGCGTTAGCGATGCTATATCTGTACATTACTAATATTTGTCCTGTGAACAGATTCTCCTGCCTGAATTGTGAATCTCTGCAGCTCCTCCAGAGTTACCATGGTCCTCTTGGCTGATTCTGTAATTATTACTCTCCTTGCCTGGGCTGTTAGGTGAATTTGTGCCATGCGTCTTCCATTTTCAAATGATGGCTTGAACAGTGCTCCTTGAGATGTTCAGAGCTTGGGAGACTTTTTTTAAATAACCTAACCGTTTTACACTTCTCCTCACCTTTATCCCTGACCTGTCTGTTGTGTTCCTTGGTTTTTATGATGCTGTCTGATCACTAATGTTCTCTAACAAACCTCTGAGGCCTTCACAGAACAGCTGTAGTAATATTGAGAATAAATTACACACAGGTGGATTCTATTTAATAATCAGGTGGCTTCTGTATGCTATTGGTCACGCTATATTTTATTTAGGGGTATCAGAGTACAGGGTGCTGAATAATAATGCACGCCACACTTTTCAGATTTTTATTTATTAAGAATTTTGGAAACAATATATCCTTTTCTTTTCACTTCACACTTACTTGCTACTTTGTGTTGGTCTCTATCACATAAAACACCAATAAAATACATTTAAGTTTGTGGGTGTAACGTGAAAAAATGTGGAAACGTTCATTGGGTATGAATACTTTTTCAAGGCACATATATATATCAAGTGAAAGACATGGCTTACAAAATTCTAACTATCTAAAATGTGAAAAGCATGAATGATAGGGCAGACTGTCAAAACTGGGCTGTCAAAAAAATCTCTCTTTATACTGCTTCATTTAATTCCTTTAGAACATTACTGACAAGAATGATGTATCATTTAATACCTTAAAAGGTTCTTTAGTAAGCCATTGAATGTGATGAACAATTCTTTTGACCTTGACACCCATAAATAATTATGATTATCTGCACAATTTCCCTTGAAAAGATTTGGACACTCCTCATGGTCTGTTAAGTCAGCTTCATGTTTGATAATTCATATTTAAAAGTCATTCAAGGTCATTGAACCTTGGAGTATTTTGCATATACTTTGTTAGATATGAAATATTATTTATTCCCTGTTGTTCTTCTTACTGTAGCACTTTTATGTTGATAAAGTAATATGTTAAGAAATATTGAAGCAGACATGATGGTGCTGAAGTTTTTTCATTTAAGAAAACTTTTCCAGGTGATAATGTGGGAGTGAAATAAAGATGTACTTTGAAAATGAAAAAGCCTTTATAGAAATATTGCCTTAAGTAGAGTATTTCACACATGCACCAATATCGAGCGTGCGCTCTGTACAGTATTAGAATGTATTGGCTCTGATGATGTCTCACGAGACTTTGTGTAATAACTTCATAAATTAATGTCTACTGTAAAAAAACATTTCCCGAACTCTGGTTTGGTTCCAAGTGGTACCTTGGAACTGAACCCGAGTTCGGGAAATGTTTTTTTACAGTAGAAATCAATTTATGAAGTTATTATGCAAAGTCTTATGAGACTTTGCAAAGTAATAACTTCGCCTCATCAGAGCCAATACATTCTAATAATGTACGGAGCGCTCGCTCCATACAGTATTGAAACAAAGTTTTATGCGAATCGACTTCGGATGTTTCATCCAAAGTTGATTCGCTTATCCCTAGTTGCCTTATCTGACTATGAACTATCTATCTATCTATCTATCTATCTATCTATCTATCACTATCTAAAGGGTTGTCATTTGTACCCACTACCAACCTCTTTGACTAGATTAAAGCTTTACATCTCTTTACACAAAGTAATAGGAAGAAATGTCAAGATTTGGGATTGAATCTGGAAGACTTAGGTGTTGAAGATCAGGTACAACTTCTAGATGACAATGAGAGATGTAAGAGGAGGGGTCCCTTCACTACCCTTAGGAGTATAAGTACCAAGATGCCATCCAGGGGAGGTGACCAACACATTGATTTATTTTTTAATTCTTTGATTAGAGATCTAGAACAACTCAATACTGACCCGGGTATCTCCCATAACAATTATTCCTTTTTGGAGATGGAGGTATTGAAGAATCCCTACCCAAGTCTGATCCAGACCTAATGGATGTTTTACCCGATTTCCCGGCCATCACCTACATAACGGGGACAGAATATTAGTGATAGAGTGGTACACCGTCATTTTAAGGCACCAAAAATCAATACATACAGATGTGTCCACACTTAACTGCTCACTTATCTCAACATGTCCTAAGATGTGTGTCACGAAATGACGTTATATCTAAATTGGATAAATTGCAACACAACTTTTAGACAGCAGGTGGCACATTGTGTTACTAGCTAATACCTGAACATAAGATTAGATGGATTAGATGCACGGATCAGAGGGCAGTATTACACATGATAGGATAAGATGCACAGCTCAGCAGACAGTATCACACATGATAGGATTAGATACCCAGCTTAGCAGACAGTATCACGCATAATATGATTAGATACACAGCTCAGCAGACAGTATCACACAAGACAGGATTAGATAAACAGCTCTGCAGGCAGTATCACACAGTATAGGATTAGATACATAGATCAGCAAATAGTATCACACATAATGTTTGGATTCTGGATAAAGTGTTCCTTTTTTCTCATGTGTGACTTTTGCACACTTAATATTCTCAATAGATCTTACCAAATGTAGCTGGGTCTACTGATAAATATCTCATATCTGAGGCAAGCTTCTCTGTTCTCTAAACAGAAGAAAAAGCAGCTTGAGCGATAAGCTAAATGTGGAGCACTCGCCACCCAGTGGTTGTTATATGTATTACAATAATTTAGAGTTTATTTAAAGTCTCGCAATATTATGTTGTTTTGCTGTCAGGACAAAATTGACACCATGTCTAATTTGGAGATCAGGTAAGAGTGGTCGCATCTGTACCTGGTTAATGAGAAGACATGTAGGAGCCATCAGATATGGACATTCTAGGGCCTGCCAGTATATCCACTTGGGATCGAGTTTTAGAGACTCTGGGGGGTGGCTCTCTATCAAGCATTCTCTTTTGTAAATTGTAATAAAAAGGGTGTAGTATACCTTTGCATCTGCATCTGTAAAGTACTCTATGTGGGAAAAACATGTGAGCTCAAGAAGAGGATACTGGATGTGAGAAACAAGCATGATAAACTGGTTTCGAGACATGTTATATCTGACCATAGGGGAGACCCCTTGGCACTTTCCTTTGCAATTTTTGAAGTGGTTATTACCTCCATCGGGGTGACAGTGAGAAAATCCTCAGGCAAAAGGAAGCACAATAGATCCACTATTTGAACACCATCAGCCCTGTGGACTAAATTTATCAATTGACTTTACTTGTTTTATAAACAAACATTAATACCGATATAAGACCAACATTGACTCCCATGCCAAAACTACAATGAGTCAATACAACACATGTTGTGGCAATATAAAGGGGGTCAACTATTAGAAAGTACAGAAAAGTACCAGCTCCCTTAACAAAACAACGACTTACAAGAAACAAAGCCAAAAGGTACAAATGCAAAAAAGTATATACCGGTATACTTTATTAAATAACATGATTACATACATACAAGACGTTAGGTTTCAAAGAAATGGCAGCAGGAAAAGCCACCATCCCGGTGGTACACTACATTAAAAATAATGACATATGAAAGGCAATGATAAATCTCTATGATATGTGGCAGAGTCTCCTGTATAAATATGTTCAATATCCCTATGTAGGACAAGGGAGTCACTACCAAAGACAGTAATAACAGTCAGACCTGCAAATGTAGCTGAACCATATGGAATCCAGGTGGAACCATGAGGCCTAGCAGAGCACTGACCAAGAAACAGGTGATGAATAGGGATGAGCGAACCCGAACTGTATAGTTCGGGTTCGTACCGAATTTTGGGGTGTCCGTGACACGGACCCGAACCCGAACATTTTCGTAAAAGTCCGAGTTCGGGTTCGGTGTTCGGCGCTTTCTTGGCGCTTTTTGAAAGGCTGTCATACTACTTGCCCCAAGAGGCCGTCACAGCCATGCCTACTATTGGCATGGCTGTGATTGGCCAGTGCAGCATGTGACCCAGCCTCTATATAAGCTTGGGTCACGTAGCGCTGCACGTCACTCTGCTGTTACAAGTGTAGGGAGAGGTTGCAGCTGCGACGTTAGGGCGAGATTAGGCAGTGATTAACTCCTCCAAAAGACTTCATTCAGTGATCGATCTACAGCTGTGGATCATTGAACTGCTGCTATTCAATAGCTCACTGTTTTTAGGCTGCCCAGAGCGTTTTTCATTCACTTTTTTCTGGGTTGATTGGCGGCCATTTTGTGTCTTGTGGTGAGCCAGCACAAGCTGCCACCAAGTACATTTAACCATCAATAGTGTGGTTATTTTTTGGCTATATCCTACATCAGGGTCAAGCTAAACCTGTCACCAAGTGCATTTAACCATCAATAGTGTGGTTATTTTTTGGCCATATACTACATCAGGGGCAAGCTGAGCCTGTCACAAGTGCATTTAACCATCAATAGTGTGGTTATTTGTTGGCTATATCCTACATCAGGGTCAAGCTGTCATCAAGTGCATTTAACCATCAATAGTGTGGTTATTTTTTGGCCATATACTACATCAGGGGCAAGCTGAGCCTGTCACCAAGTGCATTTAACCATCAATAGTGTGGTTATTTTTTGGCCATATACTACATCAGGGGCAAGCTGAGCCTGTCACCAAGTGCATTTAACCATCAATAGTGTGGTTATTTTTTGGCTATATCCTACATCAGGGTCAAGCTGTCATCAAGTGCATTTAACCATCAATAGTGTGGTTATTTTTTGGCCATATACTACATCAGGAGCAAGCTGAGCCTGTCACAAAGTGCATTTAACCATTAATAGTGTGGTTATTTTTTGGCCATATACTACATCAGGAACAAGCTGAGCCTGTTACGAAGTGCATTTAACCATCAATAGTGTGGTTATTTTTTGGCTATATCCTACATCAGGGTCAAGCTGTCATCAAGTGCATTTAACCATCAATAGTGTGGTTATTTTTTGGCCATATAATACATCAGGGGCAAGCTGAGCCTGTCACCAAGTGCATTTAACCATCAATAGTGTGGTTATTTTTTGGCTATATCCTACATCAGGGTCAAGCTGTCATCAAGTGCATTTAACCATCAATAGTGTGGTTATTTTTTGGCCATATACTACATCAGGGGCAAGCTGAGCCTGTCACCAAGTGCATTTAACCATCAATAGTGTGGTTATTTTTTGGCCATATACTACATCAGGGGCAAGCTGAGCCTGTCACTAAGTGCATTTAACCATCAATAGTGTGGTTATTTTTTGGCTATATCCTACATCAGGGTCAAGCTGTCATCAAGTGCATTTAACCATCAATAGTGTGGTTATTTTTTGGCCATATACTACATCAGGGGCAAGCTGAGCCTGTCACAAAGTGCATTTAACCATCAATAGTGTGGTTATTTTTTGGCTATATCCTACATCAGAGTCAAGCTGTCATCAAGTGCATTTAACCATCAATAGTGTGGTTATTTTTTGGCCATATACTACATCAGGGGCAAGCTGAGCCTGTCACAAGTGCATTTAACCATCAATAGTGTGGTTATTTTTTGGCCATATACTACATCAGGGGCAAGCTGAGCCTGTCACTAAGTGCATTTAACCATCAATAGTGTGGTTATTTTTTTTGCTATATCCTACATCAGGGTCAAGCTGAGCCTGTCACTAAGTTATTCTCAATAACTTCACACACACGCTACTGTGCAATTCCAAGTCTAATTCTGTGTGTAAACGTATACCTGTCAACCAGCGCCTACAAAATAGGCCTCAAATTTATATTCATCCAAATCTGTCATTATTGCTTTAGCCGGTCAAGTTATTTAGTGTCCGTCAAAGCACAGTTTTTGTTCTGGGTTGAAATACAATTCCCAATTTTGCAATTCTCTAAATTAGTGGTTTCTGCTGTATCAGGCCTACTTTAAATCTATCCCTAAAAGGGTATATAAGATTCAAGGTGCAGATAGGGTTATTCTCAATAACTTCACACACACGCTACTGTGCAATTCCAAGTCTAATTCTGTGTGTAAACGTATACCTGTCACCCAGCGCCTAAAAAATAGGCCTCAAATTTATATTCATCCAAATCTGTCATTATTGCTTTAGCCGGTCAAGTTATTTAGTGACCGTCAAAGCACAGTTTTTGTTCTGGGTTGAAATACAATTCCCAATTTTGCAATTCTCTAAATTAGTGGTTTCTGCTGTATCAGGCCTACTTTAAATCTATCCCTAAAAGGGTATATAAGATTCAAGGTGCAGATAGGGTTATTCTCAATAACTTCACACACACACTACTGTGCAATTCCAAGTCTAATTCTGTGTGTAAACGTATACCTGTCACCCAGCGCCTAAAAAATAGGCCTCAAATTTATATTCATCCAAATCTGTCATTATTGCTTTAGCTGGTCAAGTTATTTAGTGTCCGTCAAAGCACAGTTTTTGTTCTGGGTTGAAATACAATTTCCAATTTTGCAATTCTCTAAATTAGTGGTTTCTGCTGTATCAGGCCTACTTCAAATCTATCACTAAAAGGGTATATAAGATTCAAGGTGCAGATAGGGTTATTCTCAATAACTTCACACACACGCTACTGTGCAGTTCCAAGTCTAATTCTGTGTGTAAACGTATCCCCTGTCACCCAGCGCCTAAAAAATAGGCCTCAAATTTATTTTCATCCAAATCTGTCATTATTACTTTAGCTGGTCAAGTTATTTAGTGTCCGTCAAAGCACAGTTTTTGTTCTGGGTTGAAATACAATTCCCAATTTTGCAATTCTCTAAATTAGTGGTTTCTGCTGTATCAGGCCTACTTTAAATCTATCCCTAAAAGGGTATATTAGATTCAAGGTGCTGATAGGGTAATTCTCAATAACTTCACACACACGCTACTGTGCAGTTCCAAGTCTAATTCTGTGTGTAAACGTATACCTGTCACCCAGCGCCTAAAAAATAGGCCTCAAATTTATTTTCATCCAAATCTGTCATTATTGCTTTAGCTGGTCAAGTTATTTAGTGTCCGTCAAAGCACAGTTTTTGTTCTGGGTTGAAATACAATTCCCAATTTTGCAATTCTCTAAATTAGTAGTTTCTGCTGTATCAGGCCTACTTTAAATCTATCCCTAAAAGGGTATATTAGATTCAAGGTGCTGATAGGATAATTCTCAATAACTTCACACACACGCTACTGTGCAGATCGAAGTCTAATTCTGTGTGTAAACGTATACCTGTCACCCAGCACCTAAATAATAGGCCTCAAATTTATATTCAGCTAAATCTGTCATTACTGCTGTGCCTGTATTAGTGTAATACGGTACCTAAATAGATAGCCAGATAGTGTTAGGTGTCTGTAAAAAAAGGCCTGAATTTGAATTCAATACATTGGGCCAAATAATATTTTTCTTATTGTGGTGAACGGGAACAATGAGGAAAACATCTAGTAAGGGACGCGGACATGGTCGTGGTGGTGTTAGTGGACCCTCTGGTGCTGGGAGAGGACGTGGCTGTTCTGCCACAGCCACAGGTCCTAGTGTACCAACTACCTCAGGTCCCAGTAGCCGCCATAATTTACAGCCATATTTGGTGGGGCCCAATGCCGTTCTAAGGATGGTAAGGCCTGAGCAGGTACAGGTATTAGTCAATTAGCTTCTGCAGAAAGCGCACAGATGGCGCATGAAAACCAAGCCTATCAGTCTGTCACATCACCCCCATGCATGCAGCAGTCTCTTATGCTGTTTGAAGACTCTGCTGGCAGGGTTTCCCAAGGGCATCCACCTAGCCCTTCCCCAGGGGTGGAAGAGATAGAATGCACTAACGCACAACCACTTATGTTTCCTGATGATGAGGACATGGGAATACCACCTCAGCACGTCTCTGATGATGACGAAACACAGGTTCCAACTGCTGCGTCTTTCTGCAGTGTGCAGACTGAACAGGAGGTCGGGGATGAAGACGATGCAGGGGACGATGAGGTCCTAGACCCCACATGGAATGAAGGTCGTGCCACTGACTTTCACAGTTCGGAGGAAGAGGCAGTGGTGAGACCGAGCCAACAGCGTAGCAAAAGACAAAGAGGGAGCAGTGGGCAAAAGCAGAACACCCGCCGCCAAGAGACTCCGCCTGCTACTGACCGCCGCCATCTGGGACCGAGCACCCCAAAGGCAGCTTCAAGGAGTTCCCTGGCATGGCACTTCTTCAAACAATGTGCTGACGACAAGACCCGAGTGGTTTGCACGCTGTGCCATCAGAGCCTGAAGAGAGGCTTTAACGTTCTGAACCTTAGCACAACCTGCATGACCAGGCACCTGCATGCAAAGCATGAACTGCAGTGGAGTAAACACCTTAAAAACAAGGAAGTCACTCAGGCTCCCCCTGCTACCTCTTCTGCTGCTGCCGCCTCGGCCTCTTCTGCTGCTGCCGCCGCCTCGGCCTCTTCCTCCACCTCTGGAGGAACGTTGGCACCTGCCGCCTAGTAAACATGGGATGTACCACCAACACCACCACCTGCGTCACCAAGCATCTCAACCATGTCACACGGCAGCGTTCAGCTCTCCATCTCACAAACATTTGAGAGAAAGCGTAAATTCCCACCTAGCCACCCTCGATCCCTGGCCCTGAATGCCAGCATTTCTAAACTACTGGCCTATGAAATGCTGTAATTTAGGCTGGTGGACACAGACAGCTTCAAACAGCTCATGTCGCTTGCTGTCCCACAGTATGTTGTTCCCAGCCGGCACTACTTCTCCAAGAGAGCCGTGCCTTCCCTGCACAACCAAGTATCCGATAAAATCAAGTGTGCACTGCGCAACGCCATCTGTGGCAAGGTCCACCTAACCACAGATACGTGGACCAGTAAGCACGGCCAGGGACGCTATATCTCCCTAACTGCACACTGGGTAAATGTAGTGGCGGCTGGGCCCCAGGCGGAGAGCTGTTTGGTGCACGTCCTTCCGCCGCCAAGGATTGCAGGACAACATTCTTTGCCTCCTGTCTCCTCCTCCTCCTACTCAGCTTCCTCCTCCTCTTCTTCCACCTGCTAATCCAGTCAGCCACACACCTTTACCACCAACTTCAGCACAGCCCGGGGTAAACGTCAGCAGGCCATTCTGAAACTCATATGTTTGGGGGACAGGCCCCACACCGCACAGGAGTTGTGGCGGGGTATAGAACAACAGACCGACGAGTGGTTGCTGCCGGTGAGCCTCAAGTCCAGCCTGGTGGTGTGCGATAATGGGCGAAATCTCGTTGCAGCTCTGGGACTAGCCGATTTGACGCACATCCCTTGCCTGGCGCATGTGCTGAATTTGGTGGTGCAGAAGTTCATTCGCAACTACCCCAACATGTCAGAGCTGCTGCATAAAGTGCGGGCCGTCTGTTCGCGCTTCCGGCGTTCACATCCTGCCGCTGCTCGCCTGTCTGCGCTACAGCGTAACTTCGGCCTTCCCGCTCACCGCCTCATATGCGACGTGCTCACCAGGTGGAACTCCACCTTGCACATGCTGGACAGACTGTGCGAGCAGCAGCAGGCCATAGTGGAGTTTCAGCTACAGCACGCACGGGTCAGTCGCACTGCGGAACAGCACCACTTCACCACCAATGACTGGGCCTCCATGCGAGACCTGTGTGCCCTGTTGCGCTGTTTCAAGTACTCCACCAACATGGCCAGTGGTGATGACGCCGTTATCAGCGTTACAATACCACTTCTATGTCTCCTTGAGAATACAGGGTGATGATGGAAGAGGAGGTGGCCCAGGAGGAGGAGGAGGAAGAGGGGTCATTTTTAGCACTTTCAGGCCAGTCTCTTCGAAGTGACTCAGAGGGAGGTTTTTTGCAACAGCAGAGGCCAGGTACAAATGTGGCCAGACAGGGCCCACTACTGGAGGACGAGGAGGAGGAGGAGGATGAGGAGGAGGTGGAGGAGGAGGAGGATGAAGCATGTTCACAGCGGGGTGGCACCCAACGCAGCTCGGGCCCCTCACTGGTGCGTGGCTGGGGGGAAACGCAGGACGATGACGATACGCCTCCCACAGAGGAAAGCTTGTCCTTACCTCTGGGCAGCCTGGCACACATGAGCGACTACATGCTGCAGTGCCTGCGCAACAACAGCAGAGTTGCCCACATTTTAACGTGTGCGGACTACTGGTTTGCCACCCTGCTGGATCCATGGTACAAAGACAATGTGCCCACCTTACTTCCTGCACTGGAGCGTGATAGGAAGATGCGCGAGTACAAGCGCACGTTGGTAGACGCGCTACTGAGAGCATTCCCAAATGTCACAGGGGAACAAGTGGAAGCCCAAGGCGAAGGCAGAGGAGGAGCAAGAGGTCGCCAACGCAGCTGTGTCACGGCCAGCTCCTCTGAGGGCAGGGTTAGCATGGCAGAGATGTGGAAAAGTTTTGTCACCACGCCACAGCTAACTGCACCACCACCTGATACGGAACGTGTTAGCAGGAGGCAACATTTCACTAACATGGTGGAACAGTACCTGTGCACACCCCTCCACGTACTGACTGATGGTTCGGCCCCATTCAACTTCTGGGTCTCCAAATTGTCCACGTGGCCAGAGCTAGCCTTTTATGCCTTGGAGGTGCTGGCCTGCCCGGCGGCCAGCGTTTTGTCTGAACGTGTATTCAGCACGGCAGGGGGCGTCGTTTCAGACAAATGCAGCCGCCTGTCTACATCCAATGTGGACAAGCTGACATTCATAAAAATGAACCAGGCATGGATCCCACAGGACCTGTCCATCCCTTGTGCAGATTAGACATTAACTACCTCCCCTTAACCATATATTATTGTACTCCAGGGCACTTCCTCATTCAATCCTATTTTTATTTTCATTTTACCATTATATTGCGGGGCAACCCAAAGTTGAATGAACCTCTCCTCTGTCTGGGTGCCGGGGCCTAAAATATCTGACAGTGGCCTGTTCCAGTGGTGGGTGACATGAAGCCTGATTCTCTGCTATGACATGAAGACTGATTCTCTGCTGACATGAAGCCAGATTCTCTGCTATGGGACCTCTCTCCTCTGCCTGGGTGCCTGGGCCTAAATATGTGACAATGGACTGTTCCAGTGGTGGGTGACGTGAAGCCTGATTCTTTTCTATGACATGAAGACTGATTCTCTGCTGACATGAATCCTGAATCTCTGTTATGGGACCTCTCTCCTCTGTCTGGGTGCCGGGGCCTAAAAATATCTGACAGTGGCCTGTTCCAGTGGTGGGTGACATGAAGCCTGATTCTCTGCTATGACATGAAGACTGATTCTCTGCTGATATGAAGCCAGATTCTATGTTATGGGACCTCTCTCCTCTGTCTGGGTGCCGGGGCCTAAATTATATGACAATGGACTGTTCCAATGTTGGGTGACGTGAAGCATGATTCTCTGCTATGACATGAAGACTGATTCTCTGCTGACATGAAGCCTGAATCTCTGCTATGGGACCTCTCTCCTCTGCCTGGGTGCCTGGGCCTAAATATCTGACAATGGACTGTTCCATTGGTGGGTGACGTGAAGCCTGATTCTCTGCTATGACATGAAGACTGATTCTCTGCTGACATGAAGCCAGATTCTCTGCTATGGGACTTCTCTCCTCTGCCTGGGTGCCTGGGCCTAAATATCTGACAATGGACTGTTCCAGTGGTGGGTGACGTGAAGCCTGATTCTCTGCTATGACATGAAGCCTCATTCTCTGCTATGACATGAAGACTGATTCTCTGCTGACTTGAAGCCTGATTCTCTGTTATGGGACCTCTCTCCAATTGATATTGGTTAATTTTTATTTATTTTATTTTTATTTTTATTCATTTCACTATCCACATTTGTTTGCAGGGTATTTAACTACATTTTGCTGCCTTTTGCAGCCCTCTAGCCCTTTCCTGGGCTGTTTTACAGCCTTTTTAGTGCCGAAAAGTTCGGGTCCCCATTGACTTCAATGGGGTTCGGGTTCGGGACAAAGTTTGGGTCGGGTTCCGATCCCGAACCCGAACATTTCCGGGAAGTTCGCCCGAACTTCTCGAACCCGAACATCCAGGTGTTCGCTCAACTCTAGTGATGAACATGTATAGGGGAGACTCACCAAACAAAGTAGTGTTACCAAAACGGGATGGCGTTACCCCAATGCGCGTTTCGACGTGCCTTCGTCAGGGGGTAGTGCCATCACCTTGGATCAAAGGTTATAAAGGCCTCTCCTCCAATCAAGTTGCATTCAATCACTGAGTATTTTAGTCACCTGGATGTTCGGCGGCAAGGACCTGATGGACATAGTCCTGCATGTGATCCTCCCCCCAGCCGGCGTCACCTCGTACCGCCCATGACACATGACGTCTCACATCATGTAGCTGGCCGACGTCACTGTCTTGTGCATCATCTGCACACATCACAGGGGAAGAAAATCGGATGAAACAAGTTCTCCATAGTACTTATATAAAGCATGCCTCTCATGTGCGCTACCTCTCATTAATGCATAGTTATACATGATTATGATGTGTACATTAGTCATAAAACATAAAAACCAATATCATGGAATACATCAGTATTGATTTTGTATATGTCACACAATATCTCTTATACATAATAGCAGTAATGTATAAAATAATACAGTATGTGCATAACAGCAACATATAAAATAGTATGGTGCACAATTAAATATATACATGTTCATTCTGTCCATCAATTAATATTCAAATATATATACAGTCAACATATTATATAAAATCACAAAATACATGATTATAAAAGAACTTCATGGTACATGATTGCATATGGTGTAAATAAAAGAAAAATAATAATAATAATAATAAATAAATAAATACAAAGTGCACCAAACATACATTTCATAATAAGATGCAATATAACAATTGATTGGTGCAAGAAAACATATTAAAATATGTGCATATATGATGATAAAGAGGACTAGGGATAATACCCTCCATGGTGAGTGAATAAGAACGGTATAATGGGTATAACGTGACTCAAATAGTGATGTAAGGATCCCATATAGTAGAGAACTATAAATACATGTGAACTGAATAAACTGTGTGAGGTGATACATTGGTAATGTGTGAAAAATATATGTAGTGAGAAATGGGCAATCAAAACACTGAAGTAATGCTGATTAAAACAAAAAAAATAATAAAAATAGTAATAATGATGGATCAGGAACTGAACACCAACCCATAAGGATGTGAAGTTATACTAAATGCATGGATGAGTGGTATAAAGGAAGGGGAAGGGGAAGAAATGGAAGGGGAAGAGGGGGGAGGGAGGGGGAGGGAGGATGGAAAGGCCAGGGAGAAAGGGGGGGAGGGGGAGGGAAGGGAGGGAGGGCGACCTAAAAAAGGAAATATCCGCCCAACCCAAATACGTGTGATAGCCAATCCTCACCCAAAATAATGACTAGAAAAGGCATATATGACTATGTGTAACAACTGGCCCTCATCCAATGTGACTTAATGAGGAAAACCGATAGTCCTTAGTCTCCCTGTATCCCTATCTTATCTAGCCAAAATCTATATAACATCCTCTATAGAGAAAATAACATAAGTGTGCACACTTGAGAGAATCCCCCTGACGAAGACTGTGCCAAAAAGACAGAAAGATCCAACCGAGATAAACCGAACCATCCCAGGTCCAATGCAACCTGTAGGGGAGACGAAAAAAAGAAGGGAACAAAGGCATATTAAAAATAATAATCTAAGGGGGCGGAGCCTGACTGCTGAGCATGATGGATGTCTGAGACAGAGCTCCTGCTGCCAAGACCTGTGCTTTTCAGCAAACAGACACCCAGAAACAGTCAGAAATGGTCAAGATCGGGAAAGATAAGCCTAGAGATCATCAGGCTACCCCTAAACATAAAAAGGGGCAAACAGAGATGGATCGCTTTATAAGAAAGAAGCTGGCGCTTTCACCAGCGCGCCTGAACAAAATGGTGCCGCAATCCTCAATACCGGACTCGGATGAAGAGGACGGAGAGGAATATACAGGAGCTGTGGGAGGAAGAGACAAGGTTGATTCCTTGCAAACAGTTGATAATGACTCTATCCTAACGAGATCCTTCCTGAAAGACTCCCTAGCTGTTACAAGAGGTGAGAGACATGAGGGAAGATGTAAAATCCCTGGGCCACAGAGTCGAATCCCTGGAGGGACCCTACTAACTGACCGGGCATCTGCAGTATCCGATCTCCTGGAAGTCCAAACTAACTCCCTCAATAACGCTTTACTGCAAATAGAAGACCAGGAGAATCGGAGCAGACAAAAGAACATCAGACTAAAAAGTCTGCCGGAATCAGTAGGGGCAACTGAATTACAAGTGGTTGCGGAGAAGCTTTTCAAAGACTTACTGGGAGAAGATAAAGCTCAAGATATCACCATTGAAAGGATACATAGATCCCTACGTCCTATCCCGAAGAAAGACGAGCCGCCGCGGGATGTTATATGCGGCCTGCTCAGTTTTAGAAGTACTGCGGCCCTGCTACAGGCGACGAGAGAGAAGAAGGAGCTGCGATTTGATGGTACGAAAATTTTTATGCATCAAGACATAGCTCCGTCCACATTATATAAAAGGAGAATTATGAAGCCCTTAACAGCCTATTTAAGAGACCAGAAAATTCTGTATCGGTGGCTTTTTACGTTCGGTCTCACGTTCAGCAAGGATGGCAGACGCTGCACAATCCGAACCCCATCGGACTTACCAGATGCCTGGAACCATCTCAGCGTAGATCCTATTCCGAATGACTCATGGATGCCTATGGACAATTCTGTCAAGCAGCTACCCCCACTTCCACGATTCGATCAGTGGTCGACACCTGCAAGGAACAAACATTCCAGATCAAATAGAAGATGAGTCCAGGCTACAGCTCCAGAACGGTTAATTATCCACAAGCAGCACCGAGAATCACATCGTACTTCTTAATCGTGAAGTCCTTTATCTTTATACTTGTGATATCTCGTCCCTCTGTAGCAGCCCTGGGCATCACTGCCTAAGTGTCGTCCTCTCACTCTCGCTGCTCATTTTTCTCTTTTCCCCCCTTTCCCTATTCATACTCCTTGTGTCTCCCACTCCTCAAAACGACCAAATCTCATTCTCACCTCTCTATCCCTTCATTCTTTATATATTGCCATCTATGATACTATTCCCAAGAGCATGTGCTACTATCATAGTTCTGCTTTTCTTTGAATATAACTGATGTCTCCTATATTGCCGTTAATGTGACACTTTTCCATAGCAACAGGTTAAAAGATTAAATATGACTACACCCTGCAGGTTCCATCTGGAGCCCTCTGGCTGTGGTTTTTGTAAGTGTCATTAACATCAAACGTATAGGTGCCTTTATGTACATATATCTAGACATGTGTAAATTGAGGTATACTTCAATGCCAACATGACTACTAACTGAGCACTTTTTCAGCTACTATTCATAGCAGTCAAGTAGAAAGTTAGATCCTGTCCATCCTTTAAGTTAGTTCCAAAACCTTTTCCATTCCACTCCCATCCTCACCCCTCATTTTTGCTACTCTCCCCACCCCACCCCTCCATTTACCCCCTTCCTCCCCCTCCAATCAGGATATTATCAATGTCTAACTGAATAGAACTACAATAATCTGAAGTGTACTTAACAGAAAATATGTATAACTTGTCTTCATCCTTATAAAGCACAGGTCTGCGGTGCCAGATGAGGAATCGGATTCGATCCTCTGTCCCCGCATGCCCCCTCTGTATGAAGAATAGCGACCAACACAATGGGCGCTTTCTATTATACAGAGAAAAAACGGTCCCATTTGCAGATAACTACTAGATCTCATCTGATAGGACCTATCTTTGTTGTTTCGTCAGAATTTACTGACTTTTTTGCTGTTCCTTTTGTTTACACTCTGTCGCAGGTTGCTCCCGGGATATATAGCTCTGAAGAACACAATCCCTTTCAAACCCTATTGTCATGGCAACCATAACTACAACTTCCTTCAACATCAGAGGCTTCAATTCACCTCAAAAGAGGTCTCAGGTAATCTCTCTTTTGAGGAAGAGCAAATCAGATATTTGCTTTCTTCAAGAGATACACCTAAAAAATAACAAAATTCCTAATTTACCACATATTCATTATAACAAATGGTTTCATTCCACATACAAGAAAGCGGCTAGTAGAGTCAGTATAGCGATAGCCAAACACATACCCTTTGAACCTACTCTGACTCTGACAGATACTGAGGGGAGGTACATATTCGTGAAAGTCAAGATTGGTCACACTCTAGTGTCACTAGCAAGTATTTACGCTCCGAACAACAACCAATATCTATGGCTCAAAAATACGCTTGATAGATTTCGGGATTTTGCAGAGGGTCTGAAGCTAATTGGAGGAGACCTGAACATATCCCTTAACCCAATTTTGGACACTTCCAGAGGTCTTTCGGCCCTTTCGCAAAAAACTTTGGGAAATATTCAAAAACTACTGTCCAGGAATCATTTAACCACTTGCCATCTGGGCCATTTGCCCCCTTCCTGACCAGGCCTAATTTTGCAAAACTGACATATCTCACTTTATGTGGTAATAACTTTGGAACGCCTTTACTTATCCAAGTCATTCAGAGATTGTTTTCTCGTGACATATTGTACTTCATGATAGTCATAAATTTGACTCAAAATATTTCACCTTTATTTATGAAAAAATCCGAAATTTACCAAAAATTTTGAAAAATTCGCAATTTTCTAAATTTCAATTTCTCTGCTTTTAAAACAGAAAGTGATACCTCATAAAATATTTATTACTTAACATTCCCCATATGTCTACTTTATGTTGGCATCATTTTGGAAATGTCATTTAATTTTTTTAGGACGTTAGAAGGCTTAGAAGTTTAGAAGCAATTCTTAAAATTTTTAAGAAAATTGCCAAAACCCACTATTTAAGGACCAGTTCAGGTCTGAAGTCACTTTGTGGGGCCTACATAGTGGATACCCCCATAAATGACCCCATTGTAGAAACTACACCCCTCAAGGTATTCAAAACCGATTTTACAAACTTTGTTAACCCTTTAGGCGTTCCACAAGAATTAAAGGAAAATGGAGATCAAATTTTTAAATTTCACTTTTTTGGCAGATTTTCCATTTTAATCTATTTTTTTCTTTAACACATCGATGTTAAACAAACAAAACTCAATATTTATTACCCAGATTCTGCGGTTTACAGAAACACCTCACATGTGGTCATAAACTGCTGTATGGGCACACGGCAGGGCACAGAAGAAAAGGAACTCCGCATGGTTTTTAGATGCCATGTCCCATTTGAAGCCCCCTGATGCACCCTTACAGTAGAAACTCCCAAGAAGTGATCCCATTTTGGAAACTAGGGAATAAGGTGCCAGTTTAATTGCTACTATTTTTGGGTACATATGATTTTTTGATCATTCATTATAACACTTTATGGGGCAAGGTGACCAAAAAATTGGTTGTTTTAGCACCGTTTCTATTTATTTATTTTTACAGTGTTCACCTGAGGGGTTCAGTCAAGTGACATTTTTATAGAGCAGATTGTTACGGACGTGGCGATACCTAATATGTATACTTTTTCTTATTTATTAAAAAATTATGTTTTAATGTGTCCATGTTCTGAGAGCTATAGTTTTTTTTATTTTTTGAGAGATTTTCTTATGTAGGGGCTCATTTTTTGCGGGATGAGGTGACTGTTTTATTGGTACCATTTTGTGGGACATACGCATTTTTGATCACTTGGTGTTGCACCTTTTGTGATGTAAGGTGACAAAGATTGCTTGTTTTGACACAGTTTTTTTTTTTTTTTTTACGGTGTTCACCTGAGGGGTTAGCTCATGTTATATTTTTATAGAGCTGGTTTTTACGGATGCGGCAATACCTAATATGTATACTTTTTTTTATTTGTTTCACTTTAATACAATAATAGCATTTTTGAAACCAAAAAAATGATGTTTTAGTGTCTCCATGTTCTAAGAGCTATAGTTTTTTTATTTTTTGAGATATTTTCTTATGTAGGGGCTCATTTTTTGCGGGATGAGGCGACGGTTTTATTGGTACCATTTTGTGGGACATACGCGTTTTTGATCACTTGGTGTTGCACCTTTTGTGATGTAAGGTGACAAAAATTGCTTGTTTTGACACTGTTTTTTTTTTTTTTACGGTGTTTACCCGAGGGGTTAGTTCATGTGATATTTTTATAGAGCTGGTTTTTACGGACGTGGCAATACCAAATATGTCTATTTTATTTTATTTTTTCTATTTTTAAATTTTTTATTTTATTTCTTACTTGGGGAATTTTTTTTTTACATGTGAAACCTTTTGTCTATTTTATTTTTTCAACCCTTTATTTTTTTATTTTTTATTTTACACTTTTTATCCCCCATAAGGTCATACAAGACCTCTGGGGGACATTTACTTCACTTTTTCTTTTTTTTTTCACTGTTGATTTCTCATGTAACTGGGGCTGACATAGTAGCCCCAGTTACAGGAGAAATACACCCCCCAGAGAGGCTGTACAGCATAATTCTGCGCTGTACAGCCTCAGTGCAGGGCTGAT